>NW_025110737.1:240086-273182 GCF_011392965.1 Frieseomelitta varia
CTTCATTAAATTATTAGTAATTGTATATTTTGTGATATTGATATTTTTATATAAACAACTAAAATCAATTACGGAGTTATTTATTTATAGTATTGTGATATAAATATAAAATTATCATAAACGCTATAAAATTGGTGACCCCGACGTGATCAAAAAGAAGACCCAACCACAATAAAATTGGTAACCCCGACGTGATCAAAAAGAAGACCCAACCACATGTTAGATACATATATGTCCATCTATTAGTAAATAATGCAATTACTTTTTGGCCAACCCAATACGTTTCGTGGACTTTAGTGTGATGAAATGTCATATAAATAAATGGATAAAATCGTCGAAATCAAAGTTCACTTTGATTTTCCATTTTGAAATCGACGACGAACAATTGTCAACGAGAGCATACGTTTTTTTTTTTGTCTAAAACAAGCTCTAATCAGATATGAGATTGCACGATGAATACAAACATTATCTGTCCATCTATTAGAAAAGAACGCAATTACTTTTTGGCCAATCCTCGTAGCTTGGCTGGATGTGTTGTGCAAATGGTGATCACGACGATTTTAGAAATAATCAAGGTACTTACATTTCGCATATTCTACATCGTGTTCCAGAAAATTTCGAACATGATACGTTTATCGTTAGACGGACATGCGTTGCTTTGTTTTCTCTCTTTTCTCCTCGTGTCTCTGCATAGAAGAAAAACAACAAACAGAACGAGAGAAACGAAGAGCAAAGGAGAAGAAAATTAGAAGAAAAAAAGAGAAACAGAGAGAAGAAACGAAACGAAAAAAAGAAGGAGGCGAAGGATTTGAGAAAGGGCAGAGGGACGAAGAGAGAAAATAAAGAGAAAGAGAAAGGCTTTGTGAATCAGAAGAAAAGGCTGGCGGTAGAGAAGCGCACGTGTGCGTGTCATGCGAGTATACCCAGTATGTTAATTCGCGCTGATGACCCCATCAGGAAACATGCTCACCGCTGAGTGGAGCCAAGTCGAGTTTTCGTCCCGTGCGGTGCTCGTGCTTCGTGACTCGTAGTCCGCGGTTCGTACACACATACACACACATACACACACACACACACACACATACACGCGCGCGCGCGTGCAAACCTGTGTAGGTATACCTTGCTGCCTCTGAACAATCGTCATCTCCGACCACGTTTCACGCCCACGCACTTGCTCAAACATTCCAGCCGCAGAAAGCGCGCGCGCGCGCGCGTCAAGCTAATCGTAACGAAATTGCTAACCTCCCGTTAGAAAGCATTAATAGCGATTCATAAATCGGCTCGATATCGCACGATATCTGTCGAGTCTGCCGTTAATTGACAAATTCTTCTTATCTGCTGATTTGTGTGGATGGCGATCGACCGATCGAACAGTCTTCCTTTGAAATTTTTAGTTTCCATCGAGAGAGGTCGTTAGATGGATGAAAGTTAATTTATACCTTATTTATAGTTTATGACCTTAATATACTTTACTATACTTATATACTATACTGTACTTGTACTATACTATAGCTTAATTTATAATTTATGATGAATTAGTTTATATAGTTAGTATATAGTTAGTTTATATAGATAAATACAGTTATATCGGTTAGAATTGTTCCATTGCAATTGATTGACTAAAATATCTTCCTTTGAAAGTTTTAGCTTCTATCGATAGGAAGATTAAGTTAGAGGGATGAAACGAGCAGTTGGTTTATATAGATCAGTACAGTCATATTGTAATGTCTTCCCTCCATACTTTTGATTACTATCGACGAGTAAGATCAAATCGGAGGTCGTTAGAGAGATGAAAGTTAGTTTATGTAGATAAATTATACCAATTAGAATTCCTCCTACCGATTTTTCGATTGCAATTGATCGACTGAAATATCTTCCTTTGAAATTTTTAATTATTTTCTGTCGACAACAGGATCAAGTTGGAGATAGAGGGATGAAACGAGCAGTTGGTTTATATCGATGAACACAGTACTTGACGTAACTGTTCACGGTATGACGGGTGTCTACGTTCTTTGTTGTCATGCGACACCGTTTTCGCCTTACCGGTGATTGTTATCGAATTCTTCGTAGCGTTGAAACTATCCGATAGGCTACCGCTTTAGAGAACATCTTGATTCTCTGGAGTGGTAGCTGCCTGATGATCGTAAGTCGCGCGAAATCAGCTGCGTGGAATCGGCGTTTGCGATTCTCGAGTCGAGCTGGAATTATCTACAAAATACACAACTATAAAAAACCACAAAAATAGAAGTGTAAAATGGCTTTGATCTTCTAAACGTAAAATTTAAGTTTTAATCGTATGATAAATTTCTAAATTAACAATCTGCGATACATATCTACGAAAAACCACAAAAATAGAAGTGTAAAATGGCTTTAATCTTCTAGACGTAAAATTTAAGTTTTAATCGTATGATAAATTTCTAAATTAACAATCTGCGATAAACATCTACGAAAAACCACAAAAATAGAAGTGTAAAATGGCTTTAATCTTCTAAATGTAAAACTTAAATTTTAATCGTATAATAAATTTCTAAATTAATTATTTACAATACAATACAATACACATCTACAAAAAACCACAAAAATAGAAGTGTAAAATGGCTTTACTCTTCTAAACGTAAAACTTAAATTTTAATCGTATAATAAATTTCTAAATTAATTATTTACAATACACATCTACAAAAAACGACAATAAAAAAATGTAAAGTTAAGTTTCTAAAAGTAAAATTTAAATTTTAATCGTATGATAAATTTCTAAATTAACAAACAATCTACGATACTCATCTACGAAAAATCACAAAAATAGAAATGTAAATGTAGCCTTAATCTCAAAGCGTAAAATTTAAATTTTAATCTATTACACAAATATATATTACTAAAGATATTACAATAAATTTCCAAAATTATCAGTACATGTCAAGTACGTATTTCGATTTCGATAATTCGCCCGCGATGCGAATTTCCAAAAAGGAAAAGTGTGTCGTCGTTTACGGGTGAAGCGTCGAAATTCCGAAATATCAGACTGGGATAGTATTATCGATCGATGTGTAGATCGATCACCGAGGATCTCGAGAGGCAAAACTCGTCGACGACCAACAACGACGGCGCAGAGATGGTAGAAAATCGGGAAACTTCAGAGACGGTTCAACGAGTTGGTCGAGGTCGGAATTCGGGGGCCGGGATTTCGCGTTGCGAAAGTGTCTCGACCGACGCCGAGCACGAGGCCGGCTCTCGTTTTATCGAAAGGGCCGCGTCAGCCGTGTCCCGTCGGCGACAAAACGAACGACACGAGGTCGCACGGCAATAAATTCTTCGGCGAATCAATAAAAACGGCCGCGATAATTAGGTCCTTCTGAAAGCGGTCTACGGAGAGGGGAAGGCTCGAAACGAGGCTCGCTCGAACCGTGTCAGCTCGTGGCTCGTTTATTTTCGGTGGACACGAACAAAGCGAAATTCACGGGGCACATCGGGGCCGTTGGGAGTGAGATTGGGGGCACGAGCGCGTGCACCGGCCGAGGAACGCAAATCGAACGAAGAAGAAGTAGAAGAAGAAGAAGAAGAAGAAGAAGAAGAAGTGGCCGATGGATCAGGATTATTCGGATAGGCGGATGTCGCGAGCGGATGAGGAGAGTAGGTTTTAGATTAGTCACGGTTGAGGAAGAAAACGGGGCAAACAAGGCTGGAGGAGGCTCGCGAGACGGTGGGAGCTCGTGAAACGAAGCAGCCAAAGGGGAAGGGAGGGAACCAGGTGTCCAGGTAGCAGCCGAGATCGCGTCCCGGGCCGCGGACGTTTTCTTCCGTCGCGCGCCTCCTCGCACCTCCTCGCGTCGAACTGCGTCGCGTCGCGCAGCGTCGCGTCCCTTCCAACCAGCCGCCTGATTTATGGCGGCCATTTATTCTAATCGCCTTGCATCTCGCTGCCCGAAGCAACCCCGTCCATCCGCCGTGCATAGGCGGTCGTAGGTAGTATAGTCGCGTTTTTTCCTTTTTTTTTTTTTCGTTTTCTCCGAGACATCGCCCTCGGCGACCCGGTGCCTAATTGAATACAAAAATTCAGAGTGTCTAGTCTTCGGCTTATAAACCATTTAATTAACGAGACGCGAGGCATCCAGCCTCGTAAATATCGCCGTAACCACAGTACGTCCGCGCTGATCGTCCACTTCAACCAACTATCCTCCAATTTCGATAATTTCGGTCGTCGGCGTCTATCTGCAGAAAGAGTTTGTAACTTTTAGAGTGGAATGGTAGGGTAAAACTTTGTAAGAAAAAATCAGGTAGCAAAAAAAAAAAAAAACTAGGCAATACAGTAAGAAAATGATCGATTCTTTTTGGAGAAAATTGTTTGGCGTTTTAGAGTTATGGAAATAAAATTTTTTGGAAGTATACAGATATCGAAGTACTCGGTTTTGCCCCACATAGAGGTGGCCTATTTGAAAGGCATAAAATGCAAGGTAGTTGTAAAATTTCTACTTCTCGTTGGCTAAAAGATAGTAAAAACAATTATTATTGGCAATATTTTAACAAATATTTAGACTCTCGAAGATCGTTGTAAAGAGAAGGCTTCAATCTTCAAATTTTTTCGATGTTCTCTTACGTGCAATGATAATTTATAGCATTTTCGAGAAGAAGAGGTGTCTCCGCCGTGCGACATAAAGGCAGTTTATAAATAAACGATGTTTCTTGAAAGTGGAGGCTTCAAGCTGTAAAATCCTTCCAAAGGATTTTTTCTTTTTCTTTGCAAAATTACAAAATTATAACAAGTTGCATGTTTAGTGTCCGAATATTAATAGAAATCACTGTATATATGTGTATCGTAACTTGTGGGACCCACTTCGGGAGCTGATTATACGCCTAAAAATAATGAAAAAGGTCATATAAATATATGTCCTATCTGTCTTCGTTTATGAGATATAATGAATTTTATTAACAGAGCAAACTCTAGTAAGCCAGCTTTACCAGAGATGGTATATTTAATTTTCATAATAATCATAATTGGGATGAAGAAATCCCACATGTTATTGTGCATTCAAGACGTCAACACCAGTTTAGTTTAAACGTATGGGCAGGAATAATTGATAAATTTTTAATTGGACCTTTTTTTTCTTGATTGGAAACTAACAGGCGCAAAGTACGTTGATTTCTTGAGCACGCGTTTACACGAAATATTAGAGGAAGTTTCAGTCGATATTAGACTTTGTACGCGGTTTATGCATGATGGAACTCCGCTGCATTTTAGCCAAGTGGCTAGGCAATTTTTAAATCGACACTTTGCAAATAAATGGATTGATGCACGTTCTTCGGAATTCGAATCCATTAGATTTTCATTTGTGGGGACATTTAAAATTTATCGTATACGCAGCATCGATTGAACATGCTGAAATACTACGAAATAGAATAGAGCAAGGCCTGCGACAAATTCGAGAAACACCAGGAACGATAGAGAGAATAACCAGATGAATGACAAGACGCGTGCAGGCTGGTCATTTCGAGCATCTTTTGTAAAAGTAATTAAAACAGAAAATTCATTATATCTCATGAACGAAGACAGATAGGACATATATTTATATGACTTTTTTTCCATTATTTTTAGGCGAGCAATCAGCTCGCGAAGTGGGTCCCACAAGTTACGAAACACCCTGTATAATATAACGTATTTATCGTGGCTGTTCCGGTTGAAAGATCGTTACACACACTTTCTCTCTCTCTTTTTCTCGGTTCTCGTTAAACACGGCTGCTAACCCTCGTCGCTAATGCACTTTTAATTAATTAAACGAGCCAATGGGGCGGCCCCCTGTTCCTTGGTAGTCTCGTGCCGACCTCGCGTGCCGACCGTCCGCTCTAGGTGCAAACTCATCCCTCCGGAGAGAACTCCCTTTACCATCCTCTACTCTCATTGATCCCGTACTTTTTCACTCGCCACCCCACCGCCTTCCGACTGTCCTCACGCTTCCGTTACTCCCCAAGCTATAAACCTAGCTTAAAAGCTTTTAGCCCGCAAAACGAGCCGCGCGATCCTTTTCTCAATCACGTCGATCCTTCTCTTTCACTACCCTACTTCACCACGTTTGTTCGTTGTTTCTTAAACGCCCACGTTTCGTATCGTATTTTCACGTTCGATCGCCAGATTTTTTTCTCGTCGTTTTCCAGAGAGCGTGTCGCGTGTAATCACACATGATCACGCGCAAATGTACAAACATGTAAAAAACACGATTCAAACGCGATCTTACGTCGCAGTATTGATCGCTTTTTCACCTTCTGGTCAGTTCTATTACGCGATTACGGCCAGTCCGATTCTATGAAACCGGTTGTTAAAGCTAATTACGCGTGTTCGAAGCTAATTAACCGGTGTGTGATTTCATCGGTTTCGCTTGGATATGATTTAGATCTTGTCGCCTTTTAAAGGAGTATTCTAGTGTGAAATTTAGAAAAAGGAAATTGATGTTTTTTTTTGCATATTCTCTATGAAGGATATAGTTTCAAAAATACACCTCTGGAATCTTACGTGTGAACTCCTAAAATTAACAAAGTTATGGGTGTTTGAAGGTCGCGACGACCAGCAATACTAAACTTTAAAGGCATTTTTCTGGAAACTGTGTTTTTCAGAATGGTGTCCATGATATCTCAACATCTACTTGACCAATTGAATCAAAATTTTAAGTACGTATGTAGTACATATCTGAATACAGCCCGAACTGGAATCAACCAAAAATTTTCATTTTTTATATTTTTTTAAGCCTGCGAAGTATGACAAAGACACGCAAAAATCGATAGTCGAATTTCAAAGTAGTATAGCCAATTTTTTAATTTATCGACATTTTTCTTTTGTTCTTGTTCCGGCTATAGCCAAATCTATACTAATTAAGAGACTCACGGTTTTTTTATTTTAGACAAGCAGAAGGGACACCTATTTAGAAACGACTACGTTTGAGAGTACGCAGTGCCACTAATTTTAACATTTTTTGTTCGAAAAAATTTTAAAACGTCGTTGAAATACGTGCAAATAAACCTTGTCAATTTGACTGCGAAAGGTATAATAGTTTCTTTGCAAAAAATTTTCAAACAAGGTTAAAAATCACGCACTTCACACTAGAATAGCCCCTTAAATTCCGGAAATTCTGGAAATTCGGTTCGTCGAATATCACACTTTAGAAGTTTCTACAAACGTTTTCCCTTCCTTCAACGGAATAGAATGAATAGAAAAAAGGGGTTCGTAACTTCGAGGGTAGATAGTACTCGTCGAAACGATGAAAGAAATGTCCTGATAATCACGGCTCGAAGAATTAATCGTTTCAAAGTTATAAGCGACTATTTTTCGTTCCGGTTTTGTAGAAACAAGTACCATCGCCTTTGAGAGCGTATCGTACTGCACGTGAGTAGTGGTTTTACCTTATAATTTCTTCTTTTCCTCATTACAGGAGGTTTTCTACGCGTCCTCCTTCCATTTCTAGGCTTCGTACCCTCGTATTAAAGAATTACGTACTTTTTCAAACATTTCTCAGATGTGTTCTAAATTTCTCACCAAGCCGATTTCAACCAACGAAACAGAAGATCTAAAACTTTGAAACTGTTAATTTCTCGACCCACCTTTATCAGAACTTTTTTTTTCCACGGTTCGGTCAATTGGGGAAAAATTCGATTTGTTTTTCTGAAATAAGAGCTTCGATATGTAACTGAACTGTGGCATGATATTCGATAAATCCCACGACGTTACTCGATAAATTTCGGAATACCCTCACATCTGTGTCAGGAACAATTGTTTTTACTATCCTTTAACTAACAGAAATAAAAATTTTACAACTGCGTTGCATACTATACGTCTTTTGACAGATACAATCATAGTTTTATCCACTTTTACATGAGACAAAGCCGGGTAATACGTGTTTGCATTTTATTTCCCCGTGAGACAACCAACTCGATCGTTTTCTTATTGCGTAAAATCCAATTAATAGATTTATCCCTGTGCGATTTTTTTTTCCTGCTATTTGATTTTCTGTTGCGAAATTAAATAAACAAGGTATACCGATCTGCCCCTTTTCCTAGCCACCCTGTGCAACACAATCAAATTACAGTCTGACGAGATGAAAGACTAAAGGATCGCGGCGTGGCTGAAAATCGGAAGAGGAAGCTGCATCGCTTCGAATGAAAGGACTCGAGGAATCGGGGAGAAGCGACCGACGTGTTAACGGGAACGAAGCGCGGGAGTGGGTGTGGGGTACGGGGGATGTATTATCGGGATTACGACGCAGAGAGAGAGTAGATAGAATCAAAGCACCAGGTGCAAATTACATGGGGGATGACCAGGTAGCACGGAAGTTGAACGCGCTACCAGCTGACTGGTATGCGAGAGCGAGGCGTGTAATCACGCTAATGCGGCACGTCGTTGCCAAGAGTGATCCCGGGCTTTTGCCACAGGGATCACCCTGCAACGACTTTTCAGTGACTCATGCGCGTCATTGCGTAACCACTTTGCCTCGATAACGATGATCATTCGCGTTGGATGGAGGGAGCACGGTCGTCGATCGTGTGGCGATCGAGCAGCGCGGCTCGATCGTGATCACAAGGGACGAGCGAGACGGCGAATCGTCCGGCCGCACCACCTGGAGATTTAATAAGCTACGCGGTAATGAAGAAGCGCGCGTTTCGAAGCGTTCAAAACGAGTGTCCGACGTTTTGATCGGCGTGGAATTATTATCGGAATGGCGGCCTTGGTTCACGGTTTGATCCAATTGGTCGTTTCGTTTCTTCTAGTGTTTTAATGCGAGTGTTTTATCACCTCGCCGGAGACGAAAGAATCACAGAGTGACGTCGCGTCGTCCTTCTTCGGGATAAGACAAGATTATCGCGAGGAAGATTGCTAGCGAAACGCGAAAACAGAAATATGCATGATATGGAGGATTGTTGATTTAATCCTTTACGAGCGTCGGGTATATACGACATTTTGAAGTAATCACGTATTAAAAATACATTTTGAACACACGTAATACACTTTAGCCATCAAGACGAGCTTTTTCTATTTTTTTTTTTTATTCGACAGTGGAGTATTTGTACGATGAGAAATTATTGTAATAACAAAATCTTTCCTAATTGCGATTCGGAAGACACCGGCTACAAGTATAACTGTTGATCTCTTAAGAATTTGAGGTTAGATTTTCGTTTGAAAAATTAAGGTTTGTTTGAAAAGAATATTTCAAGTCCTTGTCAAAATGTTAACAAACAAATTTAAAAAAAGATTCGACAGTGGAATATTTATGCGATAAGAAATTATTATAGTAAAATACTTTCTTTTTCTATCGCAATTCGGAAGAGACCGACTACAGATATAACTATCGATCTCTTGAAAATTTGAGGTTAGATTTCTATTCGAAAAATTAAAATTTGCTTAAAAAAACATTCTACGCCCTTGTTACCAAAAATTCAAAAAAAATTCTGCAATGGAATATTTATGCGATAAGAAATTATTATAATAAAAACACTTTCTTTTTCTATCGCAATTCGGAAGAGATCGGCTACAGGTATAACTGTTGATCTTTTGAAAATTTGAGGTTAAATTTCTATTCGAAAAATTAAAGTTTGTTTAAAAAAAACATTCTACGCCCTTGTTACCAAAAATTCAAAAAAGATTCTGCAATGGAATATTTATACAACAAGAAATTATTATAATAAAAGCACTTTCTTTTTCTATCGCAATTCGGAAGAGACCGGCTACAGGTATAACTGTTCATCTTTTGAAAATTTGAGGTTAAATTTCTATTCGAAAAATTAAAATTTGCTTAAAAAAACATTCTACGCCCTTGTTACCAAAAATTCAAAAAAGATTCGACTACGGAATATTTATGCGACAAGAAATTATTATAATAAAATACTTTCTTTTTCTATCGCAATTCGGAAGAGACCGGCTACAGGTATAACTGTCGATCTCTTAAAAATTTGAGGTTAGATTTCTATTCGAAAAATTAAAGTTTGTTTAAAAAAAAACATTCTACGCCCTTGTTACCAAAAATTCAAAAAAGATTCTGCAATGGAATATTTATGCGATAAGAAATTATTATAATAAAAACACTTTCTTTTTCTATCGCAATTCGGAAGAGATCGGCTACAGGTATAACTGTTGATCTTTTGAAAATTTGAGGTTAAATTTCTATTCGAAAAATTAAAGTTTGTTTAAAAAAAACATTCTACGCCCTTGTTACCAAAAATTCAAAAAAGATTCTGCAATGGAATATTTATGCGATAAGAAATTATTGTAATAAAAACACTTTCTTTTTCTATCGCAATTCGGAAGAGACCGGCTACAGGTATAACTGTCGATCTCTTAAAAATTTGAGGTTAGATTTCTATTCGAAAAATTAAAGTTTGTTTAAAAAAAACATTCTACGCCCTTGTTACCAAAAATTCAAAAAAGATTCTGCAATGGAATATTTATACAACAAGAAATTATTATAATAAAAGCACTTTCTTAATCTATCGGAAAAAACCGGCTACAGGTATAACTGTTGATCTCTTGAAAATTTGAGGTTAAATTTCTATTTGAGAAATTAAAGTTTATTTGAAAAAAAATCCATTCGACACTCCTCTGTCTAAGAAATGTTACCAGGAAATTCAAAGAAGAGTCTGTTTGAAAAACGGATCAACGGACTCGGGGGGGAAAATGATTCGATTCGACGTGTACAATTTTGGCGCGGGGCGTCCCGTTGAGTGGACTATCGCGGCGAAAGGGTTAATGGCAATTTGTCGCTGCACAGAGATAGATTTATACGTTGTGGAGAGTAGGTGGCCATCCATCCATACGCGGCAATGTTCGTGCAACGTATGAGCCGCGATTCTTAACGAGGGGAGTGGATTCACGAATAGGATGCGCGAATCGCGTGAGACGAGCGTCTAACAATGAGATCGATGATGAAGTGGCAGGCGAGCCGAGCGGCCAGCCTACCAGTCTACCAGCCGTGACGTGGCCATACATCGAACTCGGCCGGGTCGATCGGGTCGGTCGGCTCGGTCGGAGGTCAGCCACGCGACTTGTGCCGACTAGCGGGACACGTTCGCGATCGATCCGGCTAGAATTCTCGAAAGAATTCTTTCACGTCGATACGCGGAGATGGAAAATATATCAATCAACTGGGGTAGTGGAACGAGGGGAAAAAAATTCTAGATTCTGGAAAGGATTCTTTCACGTCGCTAAACGAAGAAGTGCTGAAAAAATGGCAAAAAGTCCAATTTGGGGTAGAGTAGAAACCAAAAAAAAAGAAAAAAAGGAGAAGAGAAAGTAAGAAAAAGAAAGTATGTTAACACGTTGACACTGCCATGCACTTTTTATAAGCTGCTCTTAACGGGTCACAGCATAATTTCCATTATTCTTAACACATAACGGTAAAATATTAAATAACATGATGAATTAAAATTATATTCTTATCAACAGTGTGCTCATTTCGCTAGTGGTTCCGTTCATAGCGCTGCAATGCACTTGGTCATTCTTTCTTTTTTTTTTTTTTTTTTTTTTTTTCGTTTCTACTCTACCCCAAATTGGACTTCTTCGTGCTGAAAAAATGGCAATTTGGGGTAGAGTAGAAACGAAAAATTTTTTTTTATATGAGGGTTTAGAATCGCATCGACTACGAGGTCTTTAGCGACATTGGTCATTGGAGATTATCGCTATGAACGCTTCGAGTTATGAATTACTCAATTCATTCCCACAGCAAAATTTTGAAAATTGATTTAAGCAAGATAAATATCATAAACTAAAAAAGTTTGTAGCGGGTGGCCAATTATGACCCCATCAAGGACACAAGCTCCAGTCACGAGTGACCACCGTGGCAGTCAACGTGTTAAACTAGGATAAAGTCGAGCGATCGAATAGAATTTGATTAGGCGTGCGATCCCCCTTTTTCCCCCCTCTTTGTCCCATTTCCGTAGACCGTAGGCAAACAACGTGTGAAACGGTATCTTGTATTCCGCGGTTAGGCTTCCGCGCCACCCTCGCCGAGGCCTCAATGGAAAGGTTAAACGGCAGAGAGGGGTGCGTGGTTTTGCCGCGCGTTGACTAACGCAACGCAAACTGTCGGCTGTCAAGCAGCACGGTGGGAGGGCACGAAACAACGAAGATGTGCCCACGCGCGCACGTGCGCACGTGCCTTTTAATATACCATAATGCGTTGCATGTCCATATTCATTAAGTAATTCTCTGGCCTGAAAGTCACTGTCCGCTGTCACCGTTTCGTATTTCACATCGTCGAGCGCGTTCGAGTTTTTCCCTCTTTTCCCTCGACTAGACGCAAGTATAGAGCGTGGATGAGACCAGGGATTTTACTGAATTCTCCACTCGACGATCCCCTTTGATCGAGCAAATACCCCATACACCGATTATATAAACTAGGAAATTAACGAATTCAAACATTTGCTGATAATAAGTCGTACAGGAAATTTACTCGAAAAGAATTCCTTGGTATAATACACGCAAATATCAAAGTCAAATATTCGTACTGTTGTCACACAACGACGAATGCCGCATTGTCGAGTTTGGCTTCTGGGTATTCGATAATGTGTGCAACGCCCAAGCACTGGACTGTGAACTTACTTTGTCCAATCAAAAGTGAAAATTTTGTACGAAACTCTGCGAGAAACTTTAAGAGATTCAGATCGAAATGTACACTGATTCTTGAAGTTGTAACGTATCTTGACAACATTGATTACTCGATGAAAACTCGACGTCGTTTCCGACCAATCAAATTCAAAAAAATTTGCCGTTTAATTGCCTCACAGTAAAACAATTATCTAAAAATGGTGAAATTAGAGCATCGATAAAACGACTGATCTAGCCAATCGTTTTTAGATGACAACGAAACAAAACAGGCTCGCTGGTCTTGATCTACGCTATGTTTCTGATCTCTGGTCTAGCAAACACTAAATGGGAAGGTTCAAAAGAATGTCCAACGGAAATACAAACTAAACCATGATTCAGAGCTCAAGAATATTGAACATTTATTAATTTTTTAGTTTTGCTAAAAAACGACTACGACCCCCGAATTTAGTTAGGTGACTTTATATGGGGTCGACACTTTGAGAAGTCCTGGTATATAGACTAGCTAGCCAGCTATTATACAGTCAGTTATACTGCAGCTATTAAATTATTCACTGGGCAGATTGACTTAAACTACATTATTTTCAGTGTGACATGTTTTTGATAAATAGGTGAATATATTTATTTTGCCTAATTCCTTATATATATATATTTAATTATTAATATATTATACATATATCTATTACTAATTTAATCATTATATCTCATTTTTAAAAATTAAAAATTTTTTTTAATAATCATATATATATAATAAATTATTATAAATTATTATTTTAATTTAAATTAAAATAAAATTATATCTGGTATAGACTAGCTAGCCAGCTATTATAGTCTATACAGTCAGTTATACTGCAGCCATTAAATTATTCACTGGGCAGAGTTAAAATTATTTTCAATAAGACATGTTTTTGATAAACAGCTGAATATATTTATTTTGTCTAATTCCTTATATATATATATATATATTTAATTATTAACATATTATACACATATTTATTACTAATTTAATCATTATATCTCATTTTCAAAAATTAAAAAATTTTTTTTAATAATCATATATATATATATATATAATAAATTTTATAATTTAAATTAAAATGAAATTATACCTGGTATAGACTAGCTAGGCATGCAGTTCTCTGATATGCAGAGCGAGCAGACGTCGGATCGAGGTATTATTTTTCTCGGCTCATTGTCGCCCAAGCGTCCTTTGGTTTCCTCTGTTTCATATTTATGATACGGTCGACGGGGGGAGAGCATGGGGTGTCCGCGCGCATAAATTATCGTGCCCTGTGGTTACGGTGAAATCGCGCGCGCGAGCCGGCGCGCGAGCCAGCGCAGCGCATCGTGTCGAGTCGAGTCGAGTGAAGAAAAAGCGTGATTTCCCTGCCCGCGAAACGCGGCGATTGTCTCGCGGCCTTTTCGTACCAGCCAGACGCCGGAGAACAATTTGGGCGACGGCAATTTGTCGACGGTGTAACGGTAACGCGTGCCGTGCATCTACGTGAGGTCAGCGTCGCGGGGCGTGGTAACGGAGCTCGTTTAATCGGCGAAACGGACCTACTTGTACGCGCGAGAGAGACGAGAAACAGCGAGAGAGAAAAAGAGAGAGAGAGAGAAAAAGCGACCCCGAAACTTTGCACGTCTGGCAGTTGGGCTCGCGTGACAACCATTTTGTCCAGACAAATATACGATATGTCGACGTGTCTCTGCTCGGAAGCTCGGAGGAAAGGAAGAAAGAAAGAATAGATTCGAATGCGATTTGTCGATCGGAAATCGCTCCTACACTACCACGCCACGAGGATAAAACGTGCAGATACGCGCGCGTGTACACCAGCCGGCGCGTATGTAAGCGCTCGGTTAGTATCAACTGGGTGAACGAGGCAACCGAGAAGCCGAGTTCTGACATCAAGTCACGCGTAGCCTAAAGAAAGTTGTTTAAAGGTCAGTGTAGCTCGACTTGCATCAGAAATGCCAATCTAGTTACGAAATGTGTATAGAGAACAATGATACCCTCATACCGTGGAAAGTAATCGGCTCGCTCGCGTCCAATTCACCGTCGGCGACGTCTTCTCTATTTTTTCTTATTTTTTTGTTTTTTCATTTTTCACTTTATTTGTATAATGTAGCCACTGCAAGAAAGCAGCGATCCGACGACTCGTCTGTACCTTGGTGTTACTTCAAACGTCCAGCAACGTATTTCACTTTGAGTGATTTCACTTGTCAATTAAAAAGAAACAGAGCTACTTCTTTTTTTTTACCTTTTGTTTCATTCCTTCTCATCCTAAAATTTTCGAAAACCTGGCGAATTATTACCCTATCTATCGGTGGGTTGTATCTCACGCGTTATTCATATTCGCGGAATAATGCTGAATAATTTCACCATAAATACGCGGCGCGTCCACGTGGGCGTAAAGTAACGATAATGCAAGTAAATAATGGACGCGAGAGTTTTATTACCTAGGCGGTTGAATGGCAAGATAGAATCTACGTGTCCGCGGCAGTACAGCCCCCTCGAACGCCGAACGAACGCGAAAAGCGAAGAGAAGAGAAGAGAAGAGAAGAGAAGAGAAGGAAAGAAAGGAGGAGAAAAGAGAAGAGAAAAGAGTCCGGACGAGACCAGGCGAGAGATCAGTCACTCTTGAACACCGACTTGCTCCAACCTCGAATCTCTCAACCAACGATTGAGTTTTGCAAAATTTAAAATCTACGAGAGAGAGAGTTCTATATTCTCTCTTTGTCAAACTGTTGTTCGTTTTCCGTTTCGTCTCCTTGCTCGTTCGCCGACTATTATTCCTACTTCTCTTCTGCTTCGCCTCATTTTTTTGAAATATCTCCGACTCTTCCTCTTTCTCAAGTGAGCCCCGATGCGCCACTAAATTATTTCAACAACGAAAACGTGCTTCCAAATAGTAAACACATTAAACAGGACATTGGAAACAGACGAAATAACTTACTTCAATAAGTAATAATAACAACAATAATCTATGCGCCATTAGAAATGATGAAATGCTCCACTCTGCTCTTTTGTCTTCAGCTCGAGGCTAATTCTCGCTTCGTTCGTCGTCTCAGCTGTGAAAAATTGCGAAGTGTAGGTCGACATATAGGTCAGAGTAGATTCTACCTTAATATCACCTCCGTAAGTAGACACTTCGTCTTTTCACTTCTCTCGCACGTTTGCCGATCCTTCGTCGAAATGTTCGACTCTGTAGGTCGACGTGAGATTGAAATTGTAAAGTCCGCGAGAGCCAGAGAGCCGCGGAATCGATTGACTTTCGTGAGGGAGGAGCTGCCGAATATGGCACTCTCTCGAAGAAGGTAAATTTACATCTGAACATAATCTTTGATTGTGCCACGCCTCCTCCGCGTTTCTTTCTCTTTGCCCGGGTCCCAAAACTTTCTTCCTCCTCTCCTTCTTCTTTCACGGATGGTAGATTGCTCGGGCCACAGGCGTCGCCCATCTCGCACCATCATTTAACTAAATTGCCGGCTTGCCGCGCGAGAAGGGACACTATTGCACGGTCGCCATTGTTTTCGTGTGTGTCTTGTTTACGCGTCCCTCTTCCTCGAACTCTGACGACGCGATTCCAACTCACAGCCCAAGATGAAGCGATGTGTTGTTTGTTCCTCGAACGAAGACCCAGAGATCGTAGTCTTCAACGATGGCTCGTCGAATCGGAAACGAAGTCTCTACCATCCTCTAGATATTTAACAAACCGTTGTTAGCTTTAACAATTAACCCCTTGCGCTGACAACTGATTTGCGGACCATAACGAGTGACCGTGACCGTATACAATAATTCGTAGCTTTCTTTTCTAATTTGTCGGTTTGATATCACTAGAAATAGATAGAAATCATTGAGAAGTAATAAATTTATTATTTGTTCTGCCTGGGTTACATTTAAATATACTTGATACTGCGAAAATGTTGCAATTTTGGGACAGAAAATTCTCGACGTGAGTGGCACGTCATTCCAGCGCAAGAGGTTAATGTGCAAAATATATTGTGCGAGGGAAAATGATGGGTTAAAATACTGTAAATACTAAATAGCAAATACTAGCAATTACTAGTGCGTAAATATTAAATAGTAATACTAAATAATAGTAAATACTAAATAGCAAATACTAGCAATTACTAGTGCGTAAATATTAAATAGTAAACAAATGTGTAAACACTAGATAATAATATCACGATTAACCTCTTGCGCTGGCAACTGGTTCGCGGACCATAACGAGTGACCGAACCGTACGCAATAATTTGTCGCTTTCTTTTTCTTTTGAATTCGCCGGTACGATGTCACTGCATAGAAATTATCAAGAAGTAATAAACTTGTCATTTCTTTCGCCTAGGTTACATTTAAATTTACTTGAAACTGCGAAAATGTTGCAATTTTGGGACAGAAAATTCTCGACGTGCGTGGTACGTCATTCCAGCGCAAGAGGTTAAGTATCGACGATCGTTCGTTTTTTTTTTAATGGCAAAAGTCGGGACTCGAATAGACAGACGTTACTCTAAGTGAGTGAGGGGCACGGGAAATGAGTGGCGAAGGACGAAACAATTTCGAAAGCTCGGCGTCCAATGGCGTCCTTGGGGGTGAAAAGCTTTCGAGGAAAATGGCGGACAGCGCGCGCGGCTGACATTTGCCCGCGTGTATTTATCGCGATAATACGGCTTTAGGTCAGAGGGTGTGGCCTCGCCAGATTGATTCGGCGTGCTCGCTTCTGCGCGCTATGCCTCGTTACTGCTACGTACTATGGCTGCTTGTGCCTCGTCGCGGCTCTTTGTCCATCTTTTGTCTACCAGCTTGCCCCGAGATCCGATAAAACTGACCAAGTCGTCGCTCGATATAAAAATGTCATTCGACCATTCATTTTTTTCTTTATTTGCAAACGATTGTTTGCGAAGGAGAAACGAAAACGCCCTTCGTTCTATATCTTCCCTTCGACTTACTCGACCGCTCTGCCATTTTCGCTTCGCGTTTCTTTCTTGAAGAATCGCGGCGATTCTTAAAAACTTAAGTCTAGAGTTGCGATTCACAACGTGGGGCCCACAGTGTGGGCAATTTGATTTTCTATGGATGAAATCTTGATTTTCAACAATGAGTCAAGTTCATGGTCTTTTAGGCCTCCTCCACATTGAAAATTCACTGTTTCAATAATAAGAATTGTGTCACGGGGGCATCAGGATTTTAGAGATGCTTACATTGGAAATCATTCTACAATCTACAGTCTTTGTTGTTAACACTAGAACTATCAACGACTAAAGCATAAAATTTCAGAGATCATCAGACATATTAAAGCAAAAGAAACGGAAAATCTTTATAATACCACAGGGCGCACGAGTTTTTATTTATGTATTTCACGAAGAATCATTTGAGCCTTATATCTGTAACATATCTAACAAAAATTATTAATCGGTCGTTTTGACCATTTTTAGTTCTAGTGTTAATCACTTGCGCTGGCAACTGGCTCGCGGACCATAACGAGTGACCAAACCGTATACAAATATATAATAATTCGTCGCTTTCCTTTTGAACTCGTCGATATGATATCACTTGATAGAAATTATTGAGAGGTAATAAATTTATTATTTGTTTTGTCTATTTTTGTGTTACTTAAATATACTTAAAACTGAGAAAATATTTTGGAATAGACAATTCTCGACGTGCGTGACACGTTATTCCAGCGCAAGAAGTTAACCATTTGTGCTGGTAACTGATTGCGGACCGTAACGAGTGACCGAACCGTATACAATAATTCGTCGCTCTCTTTTTAAACTCGTCGGTATGATATCACTGGATAGAAATTATTGAGAGGTAATAAATTTATTATTTGTTTTGTCTATTTTTGTGTTACTTAAATATACTTAAAACTGAGAAAATATTTTGGAACAGACAATTCTCGACGTGCGTGACACGTTATTCCAACGCAAGAAGTTAACCACTTGTGCTGTAACGAGTGACCAAACCGTATACAATAATTCGTCGCTTTCTTTTTAAACTCGTCGATATTATTGGATAGAAATTATTGAGAAGTAATAAATTTATTATCTGTTTAGCCTAGGTTATACTTAAATATACTTAAAAAACTGAGAAAATGTCGCGATTTGGGACAAAAAAATTCTCGATATGCGTGGCACGTCATTCCAACGCAAGAAGTTAATAAGTGTTGCAACGTCGATCGAAACGTTCGATTCGAAGGTAGATCTGCTCGCTGATCGTCTTCGTCTGCGGTGGACAGAGAAAGAGAGAAAAAGAGAGAGGAAGACAGACAGTCAAGGAGAGGGAAAATGAGCAAATTGGATAACAAATGGCAAAAACGAGAGCAGAAGGCGCGCGCGTGCGTACGTGCGCCTGCGCGTGCGTTTGCTAGTCGCGAGGCCGCGAGTCTGCGATTGGCCGGAATAAAAAATACTAGGCGGCACGAGCGAACGTGTACGGAAAGGTTTTTTCATCCTGCACACGCCATCCAGCTACGACGATGACGACGCGCTATCTATCGACCGGCCTGTGTGGGTGTTGGTTCTCGCTCTGACAGATTCGAAAACGCATAATTAACACCGACGGCCCTGACTCTATGATTACGCGCATTAATAGCCGGATGGACGAACTTTGCTCGCGCTCCGCACTGTCATTATCGCAACGCGAGAAGGAGACGCGACGCGAGGCGACCCGAATCAAAGAGAACACGGTCGTCGAGCAACCGAACGCCTAGAGAAAAAGAGGAGCAAAATGTGGAGAGCGTTGGAAGGGGGCGGCCCTAAGCGGCACCCTTGCAGAAACGATGTCGACGAATTCTCCTTCGAACAATATTATCGAACCGTGCAATCGTATCGTCTCCGCGATATTTTGCGCATCGCCTTCGCGATCGTTTCAACGCATTTCCTTTCCTTTCCTTTCCCTTCCCTTCTGCGACTCTTTCTTCTCTCTCTCTCTCTCTCTCTCTCTTCTCACCCTTTCGCCGCGCGCATTATTTGCACGATACAACAATGCGACACGAAGGCAGCAGTTTGCGACGGTTGTCGGTTATTTTATCGACGAACGCGTACGGAGAGCTGGCATCCATCCTGGCCGAGACGATATGGCATTTAAATATAATGTTTCGCGCGCAAGCGCGCATATCGTGCCTCTCGCCGCAGACTCCTTTTCAAATTGCATATCAGGTACGATCGAGTGTTGCGAGTATACCAATCTTCCGACGATGAATAATTCATTGTGTAAATAATTCATAAATCACTGTATAAGCTTGCCGGGACGGTGAGCCAGATGAGATTTTTCTTTTTTTTTTCCCTCTCCCCCCCCCACTTTTTCTTTTTCTCGTTCTTTTTAATCGATTCGTCAATTTTCATCGCCATCTTCTTTTTTCTTAACCGTATCGGTGGAAATTTCACGATTTCCTAATGCTCTGTCTTTAAAAATTTTTTCAACGGTTTTATACCGCCCCTCGGATGGTTTTTAATTAAGTTATATTATATTATAAATTAAGTAAGATCGACCGGTTTTTATCTGCTATCTCGCCTGCGTTCGCGCAAGTTTGCGATGCGACAGAGATTCTATTTATGTCTCGAAAGCCAGCCTCCTCCTCTTTCTCCCGCGGCACGCAAGGATGATATTTAAAAATTCACCTTTCGTATCCTTTCGATTCATCCGTCGTAACGAATCTCTCTAGGCGAAATCCTTCGAAGGACTCTCATCCGTTTTTCTCATCCGTCGATTTTCCGAGGTATATTCTGCCAATTGGTTTCCTATCGAAAGAAACAACAGTCGTTAAAGAATCGTGAGGCTACTATTCATCCAGGTGAAAAGAAGAAAGAGAAGGAGAAAGAGAGAGAGCGAGTGCGAAAGGGGCGTTACATCCCGATTGTATCCCGACGCATTGAAATATTCGAAACGTTATGCGGTTTGTGCGAGAGGAGTACGAACAGTCGCGGAAAGCGTGGAGAGTACGGCGGCAAGGCAAGGCAGGACGAGTCGAGGCACAACACGGCCCGCACAGAATGGCACACGAGGGCGGCGTTGCGCGTGTACAAATCATGCAAAGAATGACGCGGCATCGTACTGGCCCGCTCCCTCCCATCTTCCAGACGAAACTCTCCTGTCTCTACTCTCCTTTCTTTCTTTCTTTCTTTCTTTCTTTCTTCTCGTCTTCTTTCTTTTTCCCTTTGGGCGTGCTGCACAGTTGTTACATGCATCATAGAACCGGCGTTCTTCATACGAGGCGTTCGAGGTGTAGGAGATCCCCATGTCGCACATCCCTCGATGCGTTCGTTGCATATTAACGGGGCGAACAACGCCGTGGCGCGTACGCTTTCGTGCCATCAGCATATCGCAAGTCACTCGCTCGTTTACCTGTTTTGCTGCTTGCTTAACCTACTCTGGCTCCGATTCCGAACGTACCTGCGTGCCTAACCGACTAAACTTGCATCCAACGATCGTCCTTGTCCTCCACCCATGTCTCCACCCGTGCCTTTTCATGCGGATTCGGGCTCGAATCCGTGTCCGACAGACTTTGAAAAAGAAGGCTCGAACAACACTGGCACTCACTCGACTTCTTTCGTTCGTCTTCTATTTCCAGCAGACTTCGGACCTGGACACGCTGCTGTGTAGACAGGATCTCGACCGACTGCAGAAACTCGACGAAGATGACCCGGAGAAAGAGCCGAGGGAGCCGACGGTGCAGATGGAGGACTTCTTCGAGGTTGGGGGGCCGGTGTGCCGGGCGCAGGCGAGTTTCGTCTCGTCGAGGAGTCAACCGGCGGCGAGCGACGACGACGTGTTCCTCAGGCCGCCGCTGTGGGAGGACATCACCTCGAGCATACAGAAGCTGGACCCGGAGAACGCGGACATGCTTGGCTCGCAGTCGCACGTCAAGATGGAGACGGACGACGTCTCGTCGCCGGTGTTGTCGCCGGTCGAGATCAAGAGCGAGCCGTTGCCACCGCCGCCGACCTTGCACCTCCTCGAGGCTCCCGCTTCCAACACGGTCTCGAGCTACGCCAACGGCCATCCGAGTCCTTCCACCGTTTCCCAAGTCGTTCACCATCGGACGGCGTCCGCCGCTTTCAAGACTTTCCCTCCTGGTAACAATAACAATAACAACAACAACAACAGCAACAGCAGCAACGGCAGCAGCAACAACAACAACAACAGCAGTAACGTGCCCAACGCCAACAACAGCAACGTTAACGGCAACAGCGGCAGCAACAATGCCGTTAGCAACGTTAACGGCAACAGCAACGGCAGCAACAACAACGCTGTCGTTGGAAGTGGAAATGGCGGTGGGAACGACAGCAACAGTAACAGCAACAACAGTAATAACAATAATAACACCAACAACAACAACAACAACAACAACAACGACTCGACGACGAGCCACCACGGAGGGGGGAGCCAGATCGGTGGCAGCGCAACGTCGCCGCTTTACGGCTCGATGACTAGGTTAATGTACATTTCGCCGCTGACACCGCCGATCTCCGACCCTGGCTCACCGATAGGGGCACCGCCGAGGCGGACGCCCCCGCCACCCTATCCTCAGCCCTCCATTATGAACCCCCCTCACAGGATTCAACCCCCTCCGAGCATCACGACCAAATTCAACAGGCGGAACAATCCGGAGTTGGAGAAGAGACGCGTTCATCACTGTGATTTCATAGGTAAGTGAGCGCGCGAGCAGGTAATTGGAAATTGTCGATACTTGTGCCCGCCGAGAGACGTGCACGCTTCGTTGCGAGTAAGACGCAACATGTTGCTTGGCATCCGACTCGCGCGTGTGCACGCTGTAACAACGGCGCACAATGGCGCGAGAGAGAACGTTCGAGAGGAACGAGCGATCGGATGACGCGATCACGCCCGCGTTTTCCTTCCCGATTTTCGAGAAACGATACTGTTACAAACTCTTAACCGTGTGCTGTCGTTTTGCAGGTTGTACAAAGGTCTACACAAAGAGTTCGCATTTAAAGGCGCATCAGCGGATACACACGGGTAAGTGGACCGATGAGGCGCTCTCCGCGTAGATTCGTCGGAACCGCGACGTTCGAAAGCGACCGTTTTTTTTTTTGGGAGGGGGGGGGGGAAGCGGCATCCACGGTACGCTGCGAGTTATATATATATAAAAATGGACGATGGAACGAAAGAGGGGAAAACTTAAGTCGTGGAAGTTAGATATACGTGGCTCATCTACGCGGAGCGAAACGAAGCGTTTGAAAGCGCACGAGGTCGAGCGCTCGGCAGCGTGGGCAGGGCGCGGTTCTCGCAGCCTCTCCTCCTTTCCACTCTCTTTCTTCGTTTAACCTTCGCTCCCCGCGCATCTCTTTCTCTCCTTCTCTCGCATCCTCTCTCTTTTACCCTCGTACATCTACATGCACATCTACACTTTTATATATATATATAAATATAAATATATATATTCGTATACTTGTATGCACATGTATGTACGTATGTATATATATATGTGTGTGTGTGTGTGTGTATTCGCTCTCGTATTCTCCCTGCCAATGTTTCCGCCGCGGTGTCGCGGGCAAAGGAGTCTCTATCATATGTAAACGTATAAGGAACGCATGAAGCGTGGTATGCGACACTCCGCTTCGTAGACTCGAGCTAGCGACCCACATCCTGTCCGTATCCAAACACACAGCTCGCTAACGCGCTCGTACCTCTACACCTACGTATATTTGTACACGGTCGAGCATGAAAAAGGTTTCTGCTCTGCCGTCTGCTATAGTCACTGTGGTATCTTCACTGTTGGCTCGTCGTCGCCTGACCGAGCATCGATGTTTCTGCACGATCGTTTGCAACGTCGTACGTTCTCCGAGGATTGAATCTTTTGATCAAAGCGGAAGAAATCGTGGACGATCCAGTCTCGTTAGAGTTTCGTATGGGGGTTTCGCGAGGAAAACGTAGATCGTCGAAGGTTTGGTCTTTGGGGGAATGGAAATTGGTGCGCGAAACGTGACGCGAAAGCGGACGTACGCGCGTGCAGAAATGCATATAGACTCGCGCGTGAAGAAGGACGGGAGAGGGACGATAGATGCACGCGTGCCCGCTCGACAATCTCTCGCGGAATGCTTGCCAAAGGCGTTCGAACCACGATGTACCACTTTCCAATTGATAGCTCGAGGTTTTGCCGGTAACCCGTCTACGCAGAGACACATGCACGCTTTTACCAACTATTAATTTATTATGTTTCGCGCCAATTTTAACAAATTTTCTCACGCCAGGCTCCTCTCTTGTTGAATCTTTTCAGACAGCGCTCGGCTCGAGAAGCTGGTTTATTTTTGCTATTTTGACGATTTTATTCCACCGATTGGAAGTAGATGCTTCTCGAAAACATCTTTGAGACATCGTAACAAGTGAGAAAGTGAGTCGCAAGGGATGAAACTTTAGGCACGTGGCTGAATGAACCAACAGATCCAGAACGGATTATACTATATACTTAATTAGGACCTCCTATAATCCGAGAGCGCAAAAAGTTGTAATCAAATAAATAGTCTTTTTTTAATACGACAAAAAATTACTTTGCGCTTTCTGTCTTATTAAATAAGTATTCAAAGGAATGTTCTGCCTGTTGCAATCTGCTGTCCGTACAATTAAACAATTTTCTGTTTTTGTCGATAAAAGATCGTTTGTACGGGAGGATTTCTTCAAACTTGATAATATCTCGGCAGAAACTCTAGCTTTCATTTTACTTTCGTTTTTCGTAACTGTGCGAATTGTCGATTCGTTTCTGTGAAATTTCTCGCTCAAAAGAGATGTCAGTCTATCACCAGATTTTGAAGCGATCAAGAATTTCCATTTTTTTCTTCCAACGATATGAATCTTCTACTCGGCTTATCTTTTCCGGAGATCTTTGGAGTCACGGCTGGAAAATATTATTTCTTACTTCTGACATTAAATCCGTGTCACCTTATAATCGATCAACATCTACTTTGCAATTGAAATGAATTCCTCTTTGAAGTAACACAACTAATTCTGCACGGAAATAACTGTTCCACGAGACACGCTTTAAACAACCTCTACTTATCGCGCAAGAGTCGATGCAAAACTGCTCTTCGAGTCAATTCAAAGACGCGCATATTTTCATGTCAGAAATGAATCTTTTTCAGCGAAATTTTTAGTTCGCGTATGCGTACTGGCACGTGTTTCTATGTGTTTCGTCTCGTCTCTTCTCATCCCCAATACTTTGGTGTCTCTGTTCCGAAGCAATTTGTTTGTGGTGTCCCATTGACAGAGGAATATCGATCTATCGCTCGCGCCCAGTTCGAGACGAAACGTCTACATTCGAGTTGTCGTAAACGAACGCGCGGCGTTGCGATTCTTCGCGATTCTTGCTACGTATTAGTATTCTGCTAATGCATTCGAATGCGTTATACCACGTGTAAGGCGTATACACGTTGCGTGCTTCTTAATAGCAAAATTTCGTGCGCGTTCGCCGATTTCAGGGTTCCGCCCGAGACAACCTTGAACGATCCTTCTCTCTTTTTTTTGTTTTTTTTTTTTTTTTTTTTTTTCTTACTCGCTTGGGACAGATGTTATCGCGAGTAACCATACAGCTCGCCGCGTATCGCCGCATTTCGTTTGGCGGTTGGACGATATAATCGATCGAAACGTTCTCTCAAAGGCGAGGCTGCTCGAAACGATTCGATCGAATGACGACTCTTTGAAAAGTCGGCAATTCTGGTCCGATTCGGACGGGGCGTGCGTAAACTCTCTCGAAGGTTCGAGAAACTCTCGCACGTGTGTATTTAAGTACGTGGAATGAAACGCGCCATTCCAGCCGCAACGTGTACCTATACTTTTGAAAAATTAATTTTCGAAAGCGTTCGACGGAAGCGCAGGAGAGTTTTCTAGACAATATTCGCGCATGTTGCCACTTATTTTCTTCAGGGGCGTCTTTAGGTTGTCGCACAATGGGCCGAATCGAGACTTCACGCGACATTTTTGAACAACTTTTGACTCGTAAAAGATATCGCAATTGAAATTTGACACAAACATTTATAAAAAAATACTCCTTCCCAATGACGTATTTCACGTCTGTTTAATCTGTTTCACTGTTTCGTTAACTTTATAAACAAATTTTTCAAACAAATTTGTCAAATTTAATATATTTATATAAATTATATATTAAATTTAATTTAATTTATATATTATATATTAATTTAGATCATAGATAAAACCTTTAATTGTAGTTATTCTATTAAACATAAGAGAACAAAGTGTTAAAACTCACGTTATACAGCACTCTTGCTCTTCTTTTTATATAAATATTTATATCAGTTCCATGGCTTCTGCATCTAATTCTTTGTTTTCTATTTCTTAATCTCATTCTTAATCTCATTCGTTGTTAAAAATAGTCTATGTCCGTTGTTAAAAATAGTCTATGAATCTATGTATCTCGGTTTGTGGCAATCCATGATATTTTTCTGTTATTTTTAGATCGATATTTTTTACTTTGTGTCTAGTTTCCTTTCTTAGTATCTAGCTTCTTTGGATAATTGTCCAATAGGAATGCATTTCTCACTATGTGTAGCGAGAAAGATAAACAAGCAATTTGCTTGCGACAGAAGCTAGCATTTAATGCTACTTACAGTTGGAGACTATGCACTTTGTAATTTCCAAGGTATAATTTTGAAATTTTACTAAATTTACGCTATATCGCGATGATGAATTACTTGAAGAATGATATGGAATCGTTCGAATTGACACTTGTTCTAATTGAATGTAGTCTAGCACTCTTGGGATCCTCACGAAGTTAACGAATAGAACGCATAAATATGACACGCAGGTATAATATCATATATAAATATGATAAACGTAGGAATCTGAAAAAAAAAAATGAGGGAAAGTTACAAAACATGAAAAGCGCAATTATTTCTCGACCAACCTAATAATACAGAGTGTCCATAAAGTCTCTTTACAATTTCAAAAATTTATTACAAAGGCAAATGAAAAGACAGATGAGTGAAAATTATTACAAAATGAGACGTATATATTTAAATTTCTTGCTGCCTTATTCAATACACTTTTATATGGGCACCATTAGTTGCACAAAGCACATTAAGACGGTGCTCGATTTCATGCCATGTTCGCTGTAACATACCCTCATCAATGGTGGCAATGATCCTCTGTTTTAAATCAGTATTAAATGTGGCAAAAGAAACTTAAATATACAGGGTGTTTCGTAACTTGTGGGAGCTGATTGTACGCTTAAAAATAATGAAAAAAAGTCAGATGAATATATGTCCTATCTGTCTTCGTTTATGAGATACAATGAATTAATATAAACAGAGCAAACTCTAATAAGCTAGTTTTACCAGAGATGGTATATTCAATTTTCATAATAATCATAATTGGGATGAAAAAAACCCACATGTTATTGTGCATTCAAGACATCAACACTAGTTTAGTTTAAACGTATGGGCAGGAATAATTGATAAATTTTTAATTGGACCTTTTTTTCTTGATGGGAAACTAACAGGCACAAGGTACGTTTGATTTTTTGAGCACGCGTTTACACGAAATATCGGAGGAAGTTCCAGTCGATATTAGACTTTGTACGCGGTTTATGCATGATGGAACTCTGCTGCATTTTAGCCAAGTGGCTAGGCAATTTTTAAATCGACACTTTGCAAATAAATGGATTGATGCACGTTCTCCGGGTTTGAATCTATTAGATTTTCATTTGTGGGAACATTTAAAATTTATTGTATACGCAACATCGATTGAACATGCTGAAATACTACGAAATAGAATAGAGCAGGCTTCCGACAAATTCGAGACAAGACGCGTGCAGGCTTGTCTTCAAATGCAAGTCATTTCGCCTCATTTTGTATAATAATTTCCACTCATCTGTCTTTTCATTTGCCTTTGTAACAAATTCTTGAAATTGTAAAGTGACTTTACGGACACCCTGTATTTCCCGAGCAACGGAACAGAGGTAAACTTTTCAGAGGTAAACATCGAATTCGAGGTTCTGAAATCATTTTTGTACGTCTTGCGAAAATACGTGGTTGCAAAGTCACATTTTCACGTTGGTGAAACGAAGTCACGCGTACGTGACAGCGGCCGACAATGCGTTACTGTACAGAAATACATACACACGCACGCTTGCTACATATTTTCAGGAGAACAAAATCGATTGGTTCCCGAATCGTCGGAGGAACACGCAACGCGACGAGACGAGACGAGACGAGACGCGACACGCGTGTATACGTACTCGCATGCTTACCTACCAATACATCGATACATGGTCGAAGCGGTCTCGCACACTCTCTCGAGCGTGTGCGAGAAGAAGCGTCGACGGTGTTGGATACACGGACACGAGGCGAACAACATTCCTGTTTCACATCCGTGGTTTCAACTTTGGCAACCTTCTAAGCCTGCCACGCGTGTTTTGTCCGCTGTCGATTTTGACCAATTTCGAAACTCGACGATCAAAACATCTCGCGAATCGGCAAATTGCAACCGGATCGATGAATGAGAATCGAACGTCCCGAGGAAACGACGAAGCGAGACAAAAGCAGCGTCGTATCGAGACGAGTTTTCGAGAGCGAGGCCTGGGGATCGTGAGACGCTGCGAATGCCAGACACCGTACCGCGGTGAAAGTGATCCGAAATTAACGGGGACGCCTCGAGGTTCGTAGGCGTCGTCGAGCCAACGGGCACACGCGACTCGGTCGTACCTTTCAACTGGAACGTTATCAATCTCGCAGAAACTCGCAGCAACCGCAGATAGGAACGATCCCGAACCGATCGGGCTCGCCACTTTCGATTCCATTTCCAAAAGAAAGAGAAAATTAACAAAGCTGCGACGGAAGAAAAAAAAAAAAAAAAAAGAAGAACAAACTCATCAAATCTATGTTTTCGAGGATCGCGCGGCCAGGTGGAGACACTATATCGACGATATCGCGTAGAGAAAAAGAGGAGCAAGTGACGGATCGGACAAAAAGAGAATTGGCGTTAAACTCGAGTTGTTCCGTGAAATCGCGAGAAACTGGATCGAACCGCAAACTGGACGATCCGAGAGCAAATCGATCGAATGACTTAATGCCAAGTACTTAGTTGCCAATTAGATGACGACACGCGCGGCAAACGCGCTTCACTTTTTCTATTTTTATCGCGATCGATTTACGCGTCCTTCCCTCCTCTCGTCATCGTTTTTTTCTTCTTCGCGAGCCTGCAAATTCGTACGCGTATGGGTACTCGCAGTCCTTTCGATCCCCAAAGGCAGTAGATTCTCAAAGATACGATCGATTCCTGATTCGAAGGATAAATATATTTACGGTGAAACGGCCGATCGATTCCCACGAATTCTCGTAACGAGACCCGTTCCGGTGAAGATGCTGCGACGCGTACGAAACACGCGCGCGCGAAAGAGGCACGCGACAGAGATGGCTGGTGGCGAGCAAAAAAAAAAAAAGAAAAAAATCCATTACCGGAAAGCTGGCTCTCGAGCTATTCCTTTTCTGTTGGCCAAGCAGCCGACACCGGCGTGGCGCGGCACCACGTCTCGAAGAAATCGCCGCGGAATTCTCATGAACGAGCAATACCGTGAATGGATGCCGTTCGTGGTGGTAATACCGATTGTATGGGAGCCGTGCGTGTGGCTAAGACCGGTTGGGGTCGTCTCCATAGCCAGACCATACAGCCGTACCATACAGCAGAACGAGTCACCGGTATGCGTGGGCGTATTTCTCAGCTATCCAGTCTTCTCTCGCTCGCTATTTTCCGATGCACGTAGTGGCTACGTACTTGCTTCTACCGCCGCTCCGCAACGATCTCTCGCTGATCTCTGGCCACTTTCTACGCGGTTTCTGCCGATTTATCCGTCTTCCGCCTCCCATCCGTCTCGTGTTTCGTCTCTCGTGGCGTGCACCCAACCACTCGGCTCGTCGCCGATTTCGAATTTCGACGACTGTTACTGCAGGTAAATGGAATGCGCAAATACTTCGAGCAAGAACTCGAGAACGAATCGTGGGATCAACAGATCACGCTGTTGACGGAGAATCTCGCGTTGAAACAGCGTTTAGGCGAGTCAGCTGTGAAACGTCCCGCCGAAATGAACCGGTACGCGCCAATTGGAATGCCAATTGATCAAACGGTTGCCGCCAGCTTGACTTCGAGGAGCGTCCGGCGAAAAAGGCGATCGATCGACGATCGAAATTAAACGTCGTCGACTCGTCTGGAAAACGGCCAAGTGGTAAGAACAGGGGCGTTAGTACATGCACACGGTATAGAGAACGCTGCAAGGAGGAAGTGTGGCGCGTTGAATGCTATCGATTGAAAGAAAGGAGAAGAAAGGTGACTCGCGTGAGGGAGAGGGAGGAGGGGAGGAGAGGGATCCCGGTAAGAGCAAGCACGGCGAGGAGAATTCCAGAGATTCGGAGAGAGGAAGAGCGAGATCGGCCGAGACAGCAGCGAGCGCGGTGGTGGTGCACGATTCGCCGGTAGTTGGGCCAAGGAAAGGGACCTATTAAAGAACAAAGCGGTGCTCTTTGCGACGGCGATAGATGTACGAGGAACCTTAGGCTACGAGAGATGCCGCGTTGACCTTTAACTGTACCTGCATGCCGCAATACGCTCACCTGTATTCTAGCGCAATCCGTTCGCGTTCTCGCTGCGCGCCGCGTCGATCCTGCTTCTGCTCCTGCTCCTGCTCCTGCTTTTGCTCTTCGCCTCGTCTCGCTTTGCCTCGCTTTGCCTCGCTTCGCCTCTCTTCGCCTCGTCTCACCGCGTCGCGCCGTGCCTCGCCTCGCCGCGTCTCTCCCCGCTGCCCCGCAGCTTGACTCGCCTTGCTTCGCCGCGGCCCGCCCTGCCCCAACTGTCCTCGCTTAGCTACAGTTCCCTCTGTCTCACCTCGTCAAAGCTTCGCTTGGTTGCAACCGAGCCAACGGTCCCGAGATGCATACGCTCCGAGTCCAGTTAACTTCTCTCCAGTGCGAAAATCGCGCTCCCTCGCTCTTCCGACTCGATTACTCGATCCTCGCGTGTCAAAGAATTTCGCAATCCAAGAATTTTCCAATTTTCTCGCCGTCATCCAGCAAGATCGTTTCATTGATCTTCCAAATTCTCACCGGGTTATTCAACCGACTTGTATATATATATATATATATATATATATATTTTTTTTTTTTCCCCCGTCGCCGCGAATGCAGAGATTTAGTCGCGTGGCGAAAACCACGGATCGCCTTGCGATACCGCATTGCTTACCTTGTTTTTGTGTTTCAGGTGAAAAACCGTACCAGTGTCAGTGGCCGGAATGCGAGTGGCGATTCGCCAGAAGCGACGAATTAACTCGTCACTATCGGAAACACACCGGGGCGAAACCCTTCAAGTGTGCCGTGTGCGAACGTTCCTTCGCCAGGAGCGATCACCTAGCTCTCCATATGAAACGGCATCTTCCGAAGCAGCACGCCAAGTGACCATACAGCACCTTCGAGACTTCGACTTCGTCTTCGTCTTCGTCTTCGTCCTCGTCCTCGTCCTCGCCTTCGTCTTTGTCGAGCAATTCCTCGAGTCTGCACGCTCCTGACTATGCCGATCTCTTCGAGCCTCTTCTGCATTGCCAGGAAGAAACTCGCAATCTTAGCTCTCTTTTTTAATTAAGCTCGAATTTGATATTTATAGTCTCGTTCAATCGTTAGTTTCACAGTATCTGAAAGCATTGTCGTTGTTATATCCTGTTACATTTCTCTCGCGAGCACATAGAACGTGGTCGTGTATCGTACGAAAATTGGCGCGACCAACGACAAAACAATCGTTTTGCTTGTGTATTTCGAACGAAGCGTGAGACGACGAAGGGTTTCGATAGTTTTCGATCGCTGTTTCCTCCGAATCGCATTTCCCGACACACGACGATCGTCCATTTAATAGCTTATTTACGGCTCGTGATTACGAATACGTTACCGCGTTTCTTCATTCGATACGATGAAAGGCACGTACATACGCAGTTGCATTGGCGGTGGCTGGACCATTGCTACTCTTCTCTGTTCCGTTTTCCCTGCTACCCCGCTATAGTCGGTTTTTTAAATAAATCTAAGCGATAAATATAAATATCACACTTGCAATTAGCGTCGAGCCTTTGGATTTTTCTTCGAGTTTCGTCACGTTGCGAAATTTCGTTCGTTAGGTTACGTCGCAGTGTTACGCGGCAAACCTAACACAGACATACGGAATTTCACCAACATGTTTTCGCACCTGTGTATTATTTATCGATGTTAGCGCGAATATTTCTGTTTCAAATTCGTTTGGGACGCGATCAGTGTTCATCGGTGCGAGCGACTCGTTTTAATTCGATTTGCGTTTTTACCTGTTGAAAGTTTTCGACAGCCCCCCGGTCGGATTGTTCTTGCGCCATCGCTTCTGATTTGCGTTCTAAAATACATGTACATACATACATAGATTGTTCTCTTTGGAAATAATTTCTCTGGCGTGCGAGATGTACTCCTCCCTCGAAATCTGGTGTTTACGTGAATTGTGAATTGTCGAGTCGAGTTAAACAACTGTAGGTCAACTGTGACTCGTTGGCGAGCGAATATGAAAATTTTCGATTTCCGTTTATTTCGTCGAGCAAATCGAGAGCAAACGTCCAAACGCGAAACAATCGGACGCGAGAAAGGTTCGATCCTTTGCGGAAAACGGCTGTTGCTACCAGTGTAGTGACATCTAGTTTGCGCCAGATTAACCACAGTAGTAAGGGAACCGATTGTTGGAGGTCGCGAGCATCGATAACAATACGATTGGAAAATTCTCCGTTCCGGAAAGAGAGAAGCCTTAATTTATTTGTCCGTGTACATAACAAGGATATGTTTATCGAAACCGGTCTAGTTGGAAAATGGTTCGTTCGCTGGTGATCTTTCTACCGCGACTATCCGTCGCTCTTGCATTCCTCTGCATCAAATCCGCAGCGAGGAGTTAGTCCAGGTTCTTTCGAACGGTCGTTGAATTCATAATCACGCTAATCGACGCGACCTACGCGAAAAGAATCGATCCTTATTATAGTGATGCCTTATGTACAAATTCGTTTAGGTACGTTTCGGCTACGCACATGTATATACATATAAATATAAATATATATACGTATAATCGGCGAGGAACTGTCCACGTGGTGTTAATTGCGGTTGAAAGATCTATGCACTTTTATGTGTGTACACGTGTAAAAAAACAAAAAAAAAAAACAAGAAACAAAAAAAAACAAAAAAAAGAAAGCGATGCATATCCAATACGTATATAGTTAGTGTAACATTATCTGTATGATATGCGATTTAAATATTTGAGCCGACAGATAATTTCGCGATTTCGTCGATTATCTCGTTTACATTCGCGAAAGATGATACGCGTAATAAGTAGAAAGAATAGATGACAAAACGACAGGTCACCCTGAATCTTGAGTTAAAATCGACAAAAAAGAAAAAGATTTTCGCGGAGCAATTTTATACCTTTCCTTTTGTTTCCTCCTCGTAATGTTCTTTCTTATTTTTCTTTTTTTTTTTTTTGTTTATTCTTCCTTCCTTCCTTCCTTCTTCCTACTTTC
>NW_025110738.1:0-25379 GCF_011392965.1 Frieseomelitta varia
TTTTGCTCCAAAATTAAATTAACTGTCATGTCAGAACTCAAGTATATCCTTGCCCGTAATTAATCAAGACGCAAAGAACATATGCACAAGAGTCACTCTTGCGTTTCTTAACTTCGCAAAGTTACATTCCTACCGTGCAATCGCATCACAGAAGTTCTTCTGATTGATTTCTTAAAGTAGAGGGCACACGTGTTGCGTTACGCCGTTTGATTTGCACAACAACAACTGAAACCGAGTAATTTGCAAAATGAAAGGTTTCAAGCTGTTCGTTGGAACTGTCAGAATGCTTCAGGTCACCTTAAGGTCTTGATAACTGTTGTAATACGGCAGCTGCGATTGTGCAAACTTGATTATGAGAGTGTATAACCGACTATTGGGGCATATCGCGGCATAGTGTATAATCAAAGATCGCAATGTATAATAAATTACTTTCTTATCTTGCATAATTATTACGTAGTGGGGGTTAATTATTCTCAATTTTTATATTCATCTATTCGAGATTATTATTATTATTCAATTACGCTTGCGTTTCCCTTAACATTAATGATCAGTTTCATCATCGTGATCAGCGATCACGTCTATCTCTTGATTCAACTTGACGAATTTGCGAAATGCTCGAATTTACTTTTGAACGATTTACGTCTGTGAATACATATACATATATATATATTCCAAAATAATTGGAATACCGAAATTTGTAATTTTGATTAGATTAACGCCTGTGTGAATTATTTCGTTCGCGAAGAGTGACAGGAAACAAGGGGTTTAATTGTTACTAAACCCTCCGATTTATAAAAAAATAAAGCGATCGAGCAGGCTTCGTTAACGATTAATTGCCCGTTACGAATTCTGCAGCCGCCTTTTCATTCTGGATCTCACAATTGCCGGATGTAGCCTGCATAATTTAAATTCGCGAACGTTCTACTTTTCCCCCGCAGAATGAAATCGACTTAAAATAAGTTTGCACCGAACGTCGTTTTAAAATGGTTACGTCACCTTAACAACTTCGATAAGCTTCAAATTTGCACGCGTGTGTGTGTGTGTATGTGTGTGTGCACGTACGTACGTATGCGCAGCAAGATAATATATTTTTTTCGTTTCATAGATCATTGCACGTGTCATCGTGCACAGTTCAAATAAAAAACGAAGTTATTCCCCCGTAAAAACATCTCTCAGTTCAAATGTTATCTGCGTTGATCACGCAGGAACTACTGCCCGCAGCACTCCCTGAAATGCACGCCGTGGTATAAAAGAAAAGATATCAGAGCAAATTAGAAGAGATAAATTTTACTTAAATGTAAAAACTTTTCTTCGCAGAGTGTCCGAGTGTATTGAATAATTTTACGATAAAGTCGTTGCCGCGTCTAACGTAATGATCAAAATAGTACGAAGATTGAAAACTATTTTAATTCGTAATTCATTGTTGAAAATTGATCTAGAAGAGATCGCTCGCGAAATGTTGATTAATATTCTGTGTATACGTCAGGTTTTGGAGTGCCGCTCGGATTATACGGTGCATGGTTACCGATGCGGATGTACGGCAACGGCGGAGCTTCCGGTGTCCCAATGTTACCGCCGCACACCTCCGTCAGTTATCCGTCCCACCAGGATCTTTATCAGAATCGGTTGTCGCAGCATCTCGGTCCAGGAACGAATCACCTTCAAGGCGCGGCTTATCCGGCCGCTTGTCAGCGTAGCTCGAACCTTCGTGGCTCGACAAGCCTCACGGACAGCGAGGATGACGGTAGCATCGATTCACCGGCATCACCTGCACACGATCTTTCCAAGTCCAGACACGGTGAGTTTCATCGTCAGATATTTCTTTATTATTTAATTCAACACCTCTGTCGACAAATATTCCTCCCGATTTTCTTGAAATTTAAAATTACTCTCTCTCTCCCTGAAGAAATAACTTTGTTTCTCTTTCTTTTTCTTTTTTTTTTTATTATTAAAAAATACATACTCTATTTCAGACATTCTTTAGTAGTTTGCAAAGTGTAATTTCCTTTTTTTTTTTTTTTATTATTGAAAAATACATACTCTATTTTTGCAGAAAATTTTTCAGACATTCTTCAGTAGTTTGCAAAGTGTAATTTCCAAAGTGAATGAATACTCACTGACGGCACATGTATTACGCTACTCGAGATTGAATATCTTCGATTCCTGTGATTTATTAACGTGGATGCACCCGTCATGCGAACGGGATCGTGAAATACCTATTTATTTATATTCCGCTATTAACTTACAGCCACCGGCGATTCTATATTCAAAGCACGGACAAATGCTATACCATAGCACGGACCCTGACGGTAGTTAGTGTTAACAGGATGCGGGAGTGATCGTTTCAATTATTCCTAGGACTGACGAAACACGGTGGCAATTAGTAATTAAAATAAACGTCGATCGATCGAGTGTCTCGCACAGGATAGTAACGGTGTCTCTTACGGCGTCGCGGATTCAATGAACGTTTCTCACAGTGAAAGCTTCGATTCTCCGATCCTGACGATTACATTCCTCGTTATTCATGAATGCAATTCTAGATGCTAATAAGTACTCAATGACTTTTGTTCGTACGTTTTTGGTATTTAATGGACAGTTGTTTATGGCTTTCGTATTTAATTTCTACCAGAAATTGTTCATGAAATTTAACAGACATGAATTGGATTTATTCCAATAGTTGACACTAGTCAAGAAATATCTCCAATATTCTCAAAGAATATTGCCAGATCGCTATCTACAAAAATAAGGAAAATAATTGTCCGTAGTAGATTAAGCTGCCAAACGGAGACAAACGTAAATGAGCTTATCGCGAATAATTATCAAGCGTTCGCTCGAAAGCCTCGTTCGAGGAATTCCTCGAGCGCGTTCCATCGGGAACCGATTTCACGGAAAGCATATTCGATAAATAATCGATCGGATCGAAGAAATTCTCGAGTATCGGGCCCCCGGCTGTTCGAGGAACAGAGCTTCGTTCTTCGTCGAACGTTCGTCCGCCGTTTGAAATTCGGCCAGGATTCACCGAGTACCGTATCACGTACTTAAGCTCGTGCGCGCGCGGAATTTTACAGGTGTGTGCGTGTGTGTGTGTGTGTGTGCACGCGCGCGCGCGAGAACCGTGCGAGATTTGACTTTGAGACGTCTATAATTTATGCACGCTACTGTGTGGATCTCGGGTCCTTTCGGCTTCGATCGTGGCCGATACGATGACACGCTCCTCGAATCCATAAGCGATTCATCGCGACTTTTTTGTGTTTTTTTTTTTTTATTCGCGTTTCACCGATGACATGGCTGACGTTAACTTTTATCCTCTCATTAAGAAGACGTGGTATATATATATATATCATATATAGGGTAATTTTTATTATTATATTTATATAATATTTTATTATATATATATATATATATATATATATATATATATATAGGGTAATTTTTATTATTATATTTATATAATATTATTTTATTATATATATATAGGGTAATTTTTATTATTTATCTCTGTATTCTTCCATTTCTTTCTCGTTCAGAAAGTTCGTAATGAGAGTGATGAAACTTCGTAACTGAGAAATTGGACGCCGCCGTCAAAGAAATTGAAAATTATAATTGCTCGGAAAAACGTTATTTCGAGTTAACGAACTCCGATCACGAGTCAACCACGTCGCTTGCTTACTAATCACTTTTCGTTCCCATTTCATCTAATTTATTATCCCCTCGCGCCACCGAAATAGTCGAAGAATCATCCGCGCAAATTAATTGAAACTTTGGCTAAGGTTACTAATTGAAATAACCGTTATAGGGTTATTAAGATCCGAAATCTTATCAGAAAACTTGTCTTCTGTGGTCTGAGAAAATCCTAACGATCAGTCACTTTGCACGAACATGACAACACGTCGACGTGTGTCACCCCCGAAACAGTTAGATCATTTATCATCTTTTGGTAAAATGTTATAAAAAAAAACTACGCTGTTCTATCTCTTCTGCGCTTTTTATCTCGCAGCATAGCTGAATCCAAATTTATCTTGCTTCTTGTTCGTCCCTCTCCCCCTGAAAAATAATCAGATCGGAACAACGATGGCTGTCAACGAATAATCGAGAAATAACGTCTAATTGCAACGACGCGGGAATGGAACGCGTAATGGATCGCGATGGATTGTTTGGCCGTGTTGTATAAACGATGAATAACGCGGGAAGTGTAGGGGTATTGGTTGTTGGATGGAAAGTCGAAACTCGCCGATCACGTATTTCCGAAGGCGGCGGGGGCGAACGTACGATCGACGAAGTCGCGCGCATTTATTCGTGGCCGATCACTTTTTATTGATGTACCGCCGACCGAGGCGATTTCGTATGCGCAACGAAATGGCTTCGAGGAATCTGTCATCGGTCATTTATGACGCACCGTGTGCCGAACCGGTGTGCCGATCGTTACCGACCAACACACACCGATCGAGACGCACGCCCTCTCTATTCTTGGCCCTCCGAGACCATCCACCTAAATCGTTGCTTCTTCTCCTTCGGCTCTCTGATTTTTCTTTCTTTCTTTCTTTCTTTTTTTTTCTCAGTGTTTTCTCTCCCTCTTTCCTCGCGTTTGATTGTCTTGCAAAATGGCAAAAGTTCTCGCGTGATTTAATCGTTAAACGAAAAAGATGAGTTGGATCGTCAGTTGAATTCTCAATCTCTTTGAGATGGCTCGTTTCGTTTTTCGTTGAAAATAAATTGTACGGTCGGTGAATCGTGTTTATGCATTTGAAGCAAGGTGTTTGTTGTAATATTTAGCGAACCGAAACTCTCTGTTTCGTTTCTTTAAATATGCTGCATAAATGTTACAGTCTAGCGATTGTAACTTACTGTCGATGAAAACGAAACAAGGCGTTAGAATGTATGCACGATGAGAATCTTTCTGCCAATTAAATCAATTTAATTTAGTCACGAGTCCAATTAAAATCGGGAACGAAAAGTCACGTGTCTTTCCGCTTTGACTATCCGTTCTGATTGAATTAAATAAGACAATAATCGGCTTTCGTCCATGTTAAATTATAAAAATAGCCAAACGTATTCGTGCACCACGTGCATCTTTCATCGCTGTCCCAACGTTTCATTAGTTGAAAAGCTGTAGCTGTTTGATCGTCTTCAAGCGATCGGATCGATTTTCGCGTTTCATTCACCAACTTTTGTCACCTCGGTTTTATGCAGTTTTCACTTCGAAGACACGGTCGATCGCGCTTTTGTGTCGTTCTATTTGCGTGTCATCTGCGGGCTACTTTTAAATTAAAACCGCGGCGAGTCTTGAGTCTGAAAACAGCTTCAATTCGTCTAATGAAATTCTTAATCAAGTGATTCAATTTGGAGAAACGCGGATGTATGAATGGAATCGTGTAATATACCATATGTTCGCGATTCGGAATTCCACGTTACAAGGCTTGAATTTTTCATCCGTAATTCCGATTTATCCGGCGGAGAACAAAGCGCAATGGAAAAAATCCGAATGAAAATTGTACACCGAAGCTCGAGTAGAAGCTTCACCGAGGCAAAGATGAAAGATATTATTTATAATTTGCAAAGTTAAACGAAACGAAGATCCACGTCCTATTTCATATTTATATTTCATATTTCTGTCTGAAAATTTTAACAGGGAATCCAGTCGAATCAGGATGCGAAATAATAGAACAGCGGCAGCGTTAAATGTCGTGGATGAATAAATTTTAACGAATCTACAGGGACGTATCTATTTTTCAACGGCTGGCGGTTGATGCCGTGCAATTTGTACGAACTTTGTATGAAACTATTAAGACAAAGACGTGGGTATAAAAATTCACGAGCTTCGCCCGCGACGATCCCGTTATGAATCTCGCCGCTCTGTTGTTTAATGAAATTTTCTTTCATTAAGGGAATGATGGACGTTGCATTGAAAAGTGGATCAGCTGACGCGCAAAATTAATCGCATTAACGAAACGTTCTGGAGGAAGAACGTTTTGAAAATGAATAGAGCCGCGAGAGTGACGTATCGATCGCGGATTAAATGAAATTATTCAATGAACCCGGATCCGCGAGTGAATGAAACCACTTGGCTCTTAGACAATTTATAGCATCTTAAAGAACTGGTCCCAATGGACCGACACCATTTCGTCTGAAGCGGACGACGTAAGTAAAAACATTTTTCCGAGATTGATACGTGAACTGATTAACGTCTAAGTGAAAAGTCGTGCAAATATCTGACTATTTTATTTCATAATCCAGATCACACTTGATTTCCTCTCCTCAACGCTGAATAAGTTTCACCTATTTTTGAGAAACGACGCTTACATTTTTATACGTTAGTGTCTGTCATTTCTCTGATTCAGATTCGAGTGTCAGTCTTATGATCTCTTGTGTTGCTCGACAATAATCTCTACGGAAGTTCTGCTTTATCTTTTTCAGCGAAGGAAATTTTAGTGAAATTCTCTGGTAAAGATTCTGAAAAATTTATGTACGTGAAATGCAGACTCGTTATTTCATTGATATCTCGCGTTCCTATCAAATCATTCTTGGACATTGAGTCCAAGCAGCAATCAGCTTCGCAATTTCGCGATAACGATGTCGTCTGCTTGTTAGACAGCGTGATTTATTTAGCAGCTGTTCGGATAAATAACGGTTGTTTGCATCGATCGCCGGCTCAAATGACGTAGACATAGAATTGCTTAAAAAGCAAGTAATAGCAAAGTGAAAGCTTTATGTGACACATCCACAAATACACATCATCATCATCAACCGGCTCTATGAAACGCGCATAAAAGTTTAATTGTTTTTTCCACAATTTCAGCGAGTGTTCTTTCAATTATGTATAAAAATTTAGTTTCTCTTAGAGAAACACAAACACGAATCAATTTTATTTTACCTTGTAAAGTCACGATTGAATTTATTTTATTGTATAATAATATAATGAGTAATATAATATAAATTCGAGACGAGATTTCTTTCGCTTTTCTGCCAGAATCTTCGGTTCACCGATTTTTTCCTCTTGTTCATTACCCGTGGCGATCCCTGTGGCGAGCAACACGGCAAGGGAGGATCGCCTCGAGTTGCTACTCGCATGGAGAAACCAAATTGCACCGAGAAGAAAAAACCATGTCCCCTTGCAGCATGACACGACCTGATTTGGACCCTTCGATCGGCCGATACAGTTAATGGTCTTACCAATAAAAGCCTTCGAATACGAATCGTGTCGCGACTATGTATCGATATCGATCAATTAAGATCAATTAAACACTACCTAGAATTTCTTATTCGATTGTGAACATTTTTCAACCTAGCTTCAATTTTTTGACACACGCTTTTGTTCACACGATTTGTTCGTCTTATTCTCATTCAATGGATTCAAGACAATTAGATTGTTGATCTAATAAACAGTATAAAACATTATATCTGTATAAAACATTAGCATTGGCGTAATCCAGATATATTACTCGAATATTTATGATTCGATAATTCAGCTGTCGACAATGGTGGAACGAAATTCCTTTTCGAGGCATCGATTAAAAAATACAAAAACTAAAAGTAGCTCTAACTACTTGGGAACAAGTTTCTGGCTTTTCAAATGCAACTAGACTGATCAATTCTAAATTTAAATGACAGATAGAAATAGCGTATTAAATACTTCAAAACGTATAGAATCATTCATACAAGCACTGTTTTAACTAGACACATTTATTATTAACACAGTGGTATAGAATGGTGTAGAATGGTATAGAATGCTCCCCATTCTTCAAATAAATCGTTAAAAATACAAGAGCAAGAAATATTTTAAGTCTGTCGTCGGTAGAAATTTTGAAAACTCAGAATTTTTTAAATAAAAACGTTATCGGTACAATTATTCAATTATTGTATAATCGATTCCACTACGAACCATCCTTAAATACCGTGACTGTAGCATAAGATAATAGCTTTTCTTGCTATAAAACTCGAAATGATTACCAATCACGGGACAAACGAAAATTATACCAGATAATACCAGCGGTTATAACATTCGTCTTTGTGACTCGTTTTCATTGAAATAGCGGAGAAATCATTTTTTTTTTTTTTTTTCCATCCGCTATGGGTACATAGAATAGTATATTTCCACGTACAGGAAATACGTACTGTTTCTAGTTTTCAAAACACTCGCTACGGACGAGAATATATCATGAAGATGTATAGTTCTGCGAGTGTAGCGCCATTCCGACGGGTGGTAGAAACCGGATCGAACTCTGATTTGGCGAATCGCCAGTGTCTTGATGAACAGTCTATAGAAAATACGTTGTACTGCGCGTATTTTCATAGTAGTATAAAAATCGCGTGATTTTTTTTTTTTTTTTTTTGACTGAAAAAGACCCTAAATGCGTTTGCGACACGTACCGTTTTATCAAAAATTCTTATGGAAGTCTCAGAACTTTTCATTTCTTCTCTTTGATTTATTAATTAGAAGATTCCACTTTTAGAAGACAAAAACCTTCCATGTCGCATCGCGGGAAGAGTGTTTCAGAACAATTTATAATTATAAAATTATAAAATAATTTTTATTCATAATTTAAAGTTATAAAATTATAAATTTTATAATTTTATAAAATTATAAAATAATTCTCAGATGTTCTCCTGCTAAATACAAAAAGAAAAAAACAGATTTCACATGATATAAAAGGACTCGACTTGTTCGGCTTGACATTGATCAAGTCTCGCGAGTATCCTCGTAGCTCCAGTATAAATTGGAACTTTTGTACAAAGCAGAAAGCTCGAAACTTGGAAAAAGGAAACGCAAATTCGTTCTGTCAATAGCGTTGAATCGCTCAGCGTCGAGAAGAATCAAAACCAGAACGGCGATCGGGTATTTAATGATCCGCTAAATAAAAGATCCGAGGCTCTATTTGCGGCGCCTAGAATAGTTCGCCCCGTGCAACAGACATTTAGAGTTAGAGACATTTCTACTTAAATAATAACGCTCCGACAACGCAGCGTTGTGACGCAGCCAATAGGTTAAAAGTCGATTCTTCCCCGATTTCTAAACGTACGAGCAAAGAGGTGCTTCTCTGTCCTAGCTATCGAACAATTGCTCTATCCAACCGTAATGGCGAGGAACGGAGTGCGGAATAGAGATGTAACGGTATCGTTTGAAACGATCGATCAGCTCTATCGCGGAGGAGAAAATATGTAGAGGCCAGAGCAGGGGACAACGCCCGAACGTGTTCCTCCTGCCGTAGTTGCCGGAGAATATCGCGACGCCGGAGAACTCGCCTCTCATTCGCGGAAGCGAACCATTCAATCGAAACTCTTTGAATTAATAAACACACGGGTGTATCAAACTCCCGCGGCGGTATAACTTGGCTGAGGGACTCGCTGTTCCGCTTCGTGCCGCGCGTTCAAAGGTCATAAACACGAAAATGAATAAAAAACAGAAGCTATAATCTCGGCGAACCTTCGCGGTTAACTTGGAGTTGCAGTGAACGTTAATTCTTATGATCATACGTTTGTCGTTCTTTCAGAAAGCTAATTGACAACTTCATTTCGCGAATTGTGTCAGTGGGTAGGTACTTTTCGCGTGGTTTGGAGACTATAGCAGGAGCAGTTTGTTTTAATATTTCATATTTAATCGTCGATTGATGCCGCGTTAACAAAATTTTTGTCCTCTCGTCTAGCTGAACGTTAAAAATATCGCGCGACTTTGATCTCTATCTTATCGTCATTTTGTTAATTATGCCTTTGACTCCAGCAGTTTCTTCCCGTTTTAACTGTTTTATAATTTTCAGTCGTAAGACGACAATAAAATGAACAATCTGGGAATCTAATTTTTCTCTTCATTTGATATTTGGACAATGTTACTTGCAAAATGTTTTACATAATGTAATACTTTGTACGATATCAGGTTGTACTGATCGAAGTATGTAAGCTTCGCGATTCGCGGAAAAACAATTTGAAGATACGATTCTGTACTTTTCTAGGTTTCTGTTTCTACTTTACGTTGCCTATGCCTTTCGAATTCCGCGTATCGATCGTTTTTTTCACGGTATTGTTAATAATTAGCCAAGCACTTGGGTTAACAATTTTCATAAACAGCTTTGATGTCTACACAAAGATTCTGAATAATCCATAGCTTCGAGTTGAACTTCCATCAATTTCCCTTGATAATCGTACTTCCTAGAACTTTTCCACTTCGCCATTGCCGTGAAAAAAAAAGAAAAGGCTACGTTTTCAAAGAAAACTTCGCTCGCGCTCCCTCAATATTTCATGCACGCGACGTGCACGAAGTGTACAAAATGCAGTGAAATTACGAGATAATACGGCTTGCAACCGTCGTTTACGAGCGGATAAAGTGTTCCGGCTGGTTCGCTAGAAGCCACGAGAAAAGAGAATAGAACACGTGGAAAATGACAGAGGGGACGGAGCGAGACTTCGATCGGTGATACACGTACGCTTTGTGGTCGCATACGAGTTGCATGGCCCCGCATATTAAATCTTCTTCTTAAACTATATCACTGTTAATTGGCCTCCGGAGAATCTCTGCGAAGCAATTGCTCGACCAATCGATCAATCGTGACGTAGCGTTTGACGCAGTCGAAACTAACAAAAGCTAGGTATTTTCCACCTCCATTTCTTAAATTACACTCGCCAAATATACAGGAGCTTGCGTCGATAGACGGGCGAATATCTAACTCGTCTCTCAGAAAGAAATCCTCTTCATCCACTCACGGTAGAATAGAAAGTTTCTTCATCCGCCTTGGTTGCAGGTTCGGAGAATGGTCGCGGCTCGGCGGACAGCGAGGACGAGGGCGGAGGGTTGAGCGTCGCTGGCGATGGTCACGACGCCATCGACACCATGTCCAGCAACGCGTCCAGCAACGTGAGCCCCGGTGGTTCACTGGAGAACGGTCAAAACACGTCGACGAGCGGCACGTCCAGCAGCAGCAGCAACAACAAGGCCAGACGCAGACGGACGGCGTTCACATCCGAGCAGCTGTTGGAACTGGAGCGAGAATTCCACGCGAAGAAGTACCTCAGTTTGACCGAGAGATCGCACATCGCGCACGCCCTCAAGTTGTCCGAGGTCCAGGTGAAGATCTGGTTCCAAAATCGGCGAGCCAAGTGGAAGAGGGTGAAGGCAGGGCTGAGCGGCGGCGGAGTTGGCTCCGGTGCGGGCAGCATGGCGACCGCCGGTGCCTCCAGCAGGCACAACGGTGCAGCTGGACAACATTCTGGAAACGGGACCAGGATCGTCGTGCCGATTCCGGTGCACGTTAGTCGACTGGCGGTGAGATCTCATCACCATCATTTGGAGAAATGCGCCAGGCCGCCGAGAGTCAGGCCAACGACCGAGAGCCCCACGTCGTCCAGCGCCCCGTCGTCGGTCCTCGGGGACGCACTTGGACTGGTGAACTCGTCCATTAACTTGAGCGGACAGGTGCAGAGCCCTCTGAGCGGCGGTGTTGGAATTGGAGTCGGTGTCGGGCTAAGAGCGTTCACGGTTCCCTCTCATCGTGGTGGTCTCAGTTCTTCCGGCAGGTAGTGAAAGCTACGAGGTGAACTGTGCACGTGGGACTAATTGCAGGTTCGTGGCCAGAATCGTAATCTTGACGGTTTGTTCGCGAGACGAGGAGGTGTCAGTGACGGAGGCGGTGTGTGCTTTTTCGAATAGACGGACGGCGTAGGTGGCTGTCTGTTTTAACGATGGTGACGTGATAATAACTTGTGGAATCGCACGGTGATCTGGATATTGTTACGTGAAAATTACGAGTGATGAGAGAGGGAGGAGACACGTTGTCTTTGACTGATTTACAATCGTAGAGATTGCAATTGACACGAGAGTTTGTACTAGAAATTTGTTCCCTTGGCTGTATTATGAAACAACGTGTTTCTTACGCTGATTCTCTCTTCTATCTCTCAGTTTCTGTATCGCGTGTCATCGAGTCACTCAAAAATCGTCCGATTTCCTGTGAGATCGGTCGGAACGATTGATCGATCTAAAAAAAAAAAACACGTGTATATCTATCCTAAACCTTGGAGACGACGGGATTTTCCAAACAGCATCAGAGATGCATCGAGATTCAGAATACGTTTTGTTATATTTATATAATTTATTTTTTAAAAACACATAGTTTTCGAAACTATGCTCTCCAAGCGTCCAAGTATCCAAGGATTGACAGAGAGGAATTCTGTAAATAGCTTTCACACAGCGTATCGCCTAGACTGTATTCCCCGTATACGGGCCGTATAAGTCGTACTTGTAGATAATTTCTTTACGTTTAAACGTAAACCTCCGCTCCATCCCAGAAGTATCGTGCTCTACAACGATACCGATATCGATCGGGCGTGCGATCACCGCAGCTGCGTTAGGGCCGTGGAGCGGAAGAACGGAAGAAAGTGTATATCGAGAAGGCAATAAAATGTGCGAATATCATGTGGAATATTGTCGTGTACATTGTGTGAATGCACACCATACCACACGTTCCCAGTTCTTTCGCGTTTAATCCAACGCGACATAGATGATTCACGAAGACGCTTGCGATTTTTCCAGATTGTCGCGGGTTGTAGATGAAATTACAGAGTCGAGGGACACACCCTCGTTATTTATTCGCTAGCCGAGGTGTATTAAACAGTAGCTCTGTGCTTATTGGCTGTTATTGGCCTATTTCGACTGGCCTCTAGCCAGAGCTAGAACGCTCTCATTCTCGTCGATCCAGAGGTAGGTAAGCGATCCGACTTTTATGCTACTTGGTTACCTAGATAAGAATTTTCTTTTTTTTTTTCTTTTTCTTTTTTAGCAATTGTTAAAGTCGTTGAGTTAATTGATCGACGATATACTTTGATGTTGATTTTGTGATAGTTTGAAACGTAGATGATAATTCACGAGCAACAATTTAGGTACTTTTCTCTTTTACATAGCTACGAATTAACACCACATCTGTCCATACTACCAAGCAATTCCTTCCAAGAATCCTGTCCAAAGATCCTCGCGCTGGTCTTTTCGTTGCATTGCAGCCCCGTTGGACAAATTAGCTGGTTTCACAATGCACCAATGCATATCGAGGAGCGGTTAGGTTGCACAGCCGAAAGTGGCATATGGGGTCACGCCTACGAGGCGTTCAAGGGAGGTGAACATCGGGCCTTTTTTCCATGGGGTCCCCTCGAAAGACGGGGCCAGCACGCGCCGCAGCCTGCGAAAATACGCGCGCCGATCCCCGCCCGCGGCGTGCAGTCTGCAATTTTCCACGTCAAGGCGATCCCACGGGAGAGACACCGATCTCGTTTCGCTGGGCCGACAAAAGCCACCCCTTCGAAGAATCTGGCTCGACGTAATTGTCAAAACAACTCGAAAATCGATTACGGAGGCGACCCGGAAAAAAAAAAGTATACGATGACACACTGATTTGTAGGTGAAAAGAGATGGGTGGATTTGGATTAAATTCGAGTTCGGTTAATGTAATTTTCGATTTATGTGTTACAGTACAAATAGGTTAGGTTTCTACCTCATAAAACAAAGTATTTCAACTTGAGCTATTGTTCACGAATCAACAATAGGTTTCATTTCAACTTAACTACGCATAAAATCATTGCAAATTTCATTCTCCACGCACGTCAAGAACTTTTTTGCCCCAAAATTGCAATGTTTCCTCAGTTTTAAGTATATTTAAGTATAACCCAGGCAAAACAAATGACAAATTTATTACTTCTCAATAATTTCTACCCAGTGACATCGTCGCCGACAAGTTCGAAAGAAATTATTGTGTATGGTTCGGTCGCTCGTTATGGTCCGCAATCAGTTGCCAGCGCAAGCGGTTGAAGTTGATATTACACGTAGGATGATTTAAAACATTGGTTTCAAACGAGGACTCGTCGCTGAAAGTAAACGAGATTGAATTTTCGACGTACACTTTTAAATGCAAACGACACACGCAATTTATGCAACGCCTAATCGATCAACATTTGCGACTACACGAACATCAATACGCTCGTGCATCTCACGCGCATTAAAGCAGGAAGTGGATCGGGCAGAAGCCACGCAGCGACTTGGGCTTGGGGCGTTACGTCGGGGGAAAGAAATTATGGGACACAATGGAGTAGGGTTCAAAGTGCACAGGGGTATCGGTTTAGCGTACGAAAGGTATCGTGGCTGTAATTTCCCCGCTGCGCACCAATATCTGCACGATGACAATTCTCTAATTCGATATTTGAACAACAAATGAATGTTGCGTGTGAAACACAAAAACGAGTTACATCCAATTAGAATAGTACGATATATGTGTATAAGGACACATTCTTTACGCAAGGTTCGACAGTCGGAAAATTTTATTGAAATTTCAAAAATATAAATATAAAATTTTATATATAAAAAATTTTATATATGTATAAAAAATATAAATGTATAATTTTATAATATAAAATTTTATTGAAATTTTAAAAATATAAATGTATAATTTTATAATATAAAATTTTATTGAAGTTTTAAAAATATAAATGTATAATTTTATAATATAAAATTTTATTGAAATTTTAAAAATATATATATAAAATTTTATATATAAAAAATATAAATGTATAATTTTATAATATAAAATTTTATTGAAACTTTAAAAATATAAATGTAAAATTTTATATATAACAAATATGTATAAAAAATTTTATATATAAAAAATATAAAAATATAACTAACTAAATATAATATAAAATTTCATTGAAATTTTAAAAATACGAAAAATCTTACTCAGCTGTATCACACAGCACACGAGGCAAGATTAACTCCGTGATGTTAAAAGTGTATATCCATTTTGTTTTTTGATTTGTTTATTAATAAGATCAGCCATTGAAATCTGAAAATGTTTCTCACGCGCCAGATATTCAATATACAAGGTGTCTTCGATACACAAGTGTCCGAATGCTTTCGTAACACGTCGTGCACGTTGAAAAGCGAGCAACCTTCTTCGAAAATAGACGAGGATGATTCCGCGTCGCAAGACGAGAAAGATGATTCGGTCGAGGGGTTGCAAAACCTTGGCCAGGGTAGGTATAGTTATATACAGTGCTCACAATGGCAACGGCAGAGTGCATTACGGTTAATACACGAAGGACCGCGGTCGTTTAGCCAAGGATCTCGGCAGTTACCGCTTCGCAAAGGATAAATCATCTCGTGATTTCAACCACGCCTACCGTACGACAGAGAAGCGGCTCCCCTAGAGCGTAACGTACAGCCTAGACGTGCTCTATACTACTGCTCTATCTTTCTCTCTCTCTCTCTCTCTCTCTCTCTCTCTCTCTCTTTGTCTGCGTTGCACGCCGCGTTGGATGAAAACGCCGTTTCCGAGAGCGGAAAACTAATAATCCCTCGCCGCGGATATCCGTTCTGGAACAGTCACTGGCACGGAACCGAATATATTGATAGCCCGATTGCGGATGTTTTCCAGCCTGGACATTTCGCCGCAGTATCGCCAACGACGATTATCGAACGATAATACACTGGACTGGACTCGACTCGATACGGTAATTCAGCTGCTACTGCATTTTTATTGCAAGTTACGACATCATCGCAGTTGCAGAGACTTCGAATCGAGTTCGCAGAGAAGTAATATTGATTTAATCGGACTGTCAGCGAACAGACGTTCGCTAGGACTATTTCGAACAATGATTCGTCGACTATTGACATTTTGTTTTATTGCCGAGCTTGGTCTTACTCAATTTATTTGTAAAACTCGTGAAGCTGGCAATGTTAGATTAATTTTGCCATCCTACCGTAGAACAGTTGCTAGAACCAGAAACCAGAACAGAGACGGAAAATTGAATTGAACTTTAGTTAAATTAACTAGAGCAATCGACGAAATGTGTGTTTAAATAACACCACCAGTAATTGGGGATAGATTATTTTATCTGTTGAATTAAACACGAACAATGAGATGAGAATAACTGGTCTGGGCTTGTTGGTAGTATCGATTTGTAAATTTCATGAGTTAAAAGCGTTTCCAGACTGATTTTTTAATAAAAATTAGGTCTGGAGTTAAAAATGTTCCGCGCACAGTGTAGTATAGCTGGTGAATGAAATGATTATGAAATTGCATTTTATATAAAAATAGCTGAAAGAAATTTGTGGAAATTCAATAAAAGTTAATCTTGGCTGATGTACAGGGTAACTTTAACTTTAATTAATCGGAAAATGAAACAGAATATTTTTACAGAGTTGAAACTTAAAAAAAAAACGACCCAAATTCTGTGATTACATGAAGATCATTTATAGAATGTAGAGCTTAAACGAAAAAGAAAACAAAAATGAAAATAATAAAAGTTTCGTGCCGGGAAAGTGAAATATGTGAAATTAGATTTCCTGGCAAGGAAACGGATTCTCACACCCGCACGGACGAAGAGAGTGGCAAATAGAAACGGTGAGCTAACGCGGTCTATTTCCCACACTCGGCACTGCACTCGAGTGCTGGGAGATTTTCCCATTTTGGCCGAAAGGGCCGTGAAATTGAGCAGACAAATCGTAGCTCGAGAGAGCACGACGAATTTCACCAGGCCCCGTGCCCTCTGCTACTGTATCCAACGTCTGTCACCTCCTATTTGCAGGATCTCCCCCTTGTTTCTAACTGTTGTTAGTAGGACATATTAATTCATTTTAACTAACCATCGAGGGGATGGGGAGGGGGGGGGGGATGTTCGAAAAATCTCCTTCGACGTACGTTGTTCGAAAATATGGAAACACAGAACGGTATTACCATTGTATTTTTTTACCCTCCGTGTTAATAAAATTCTCACGAAAACTACAGCGCGGCTAAAAACTTTCAACAGCTACTGCGTACTGTTATTAAAATTCTTGAAGGAAACTTTCGTCACGCGGATAAGAACAATATTCTTCGAAACGACGACATCTTGGAGCGAAAAAATTCCAAGCTTCCGTCGTCAATCGAACCTGAGGAAACTTCGACATTTTGAATGGTGAAATCTGTCGTGCAGAAGAGAATCGTGAAAGGGATTCGTCGTTAATCGGTCTCGTTACCGCGCCTAATCGTAAAGCGGAGCGGCGAACGGTGATCGCATCGGCTGTCGCCTTGTGCGAGGAAGTTGCAGGAGCGCGGAGGGCACGTCTGGGTGAAAAAGAGGGTGAAAAAGATCGGACAGAGCGACGGAGCGGAGGTTGGTTTTCGCGGTGAGATCGGCGGTCGGTGTGCAGTGGCCGTCTGCCTCCCGGGGGCCAGAGGCCAGAGGAGAGAAGAACGACGGTGGCCGTTTGAGCGAGCGAATGAAACCCGACGAGACGGGGAGCTGTACGAGGGAGGACGAGGGAGGACGAGGGACGAGGGGAACGGAGTTTAATGTTCCCCTCCAGTGGGTGACTCGAGGGTGTAATTGCCGTAGTGGGCGGAACGGAGCTGGTATAGCGGCGATGGGCGTGGTTCGCTGATTACACCGCGTTGATACTGATATCTCGGCTAGCAGCGACGAGGCCGCACCCCTCTCTCTCTCTCTCTCTCTATCGCTCGCTTTTCTGCTCGCCAGCCCGCGCTGATATCCGTCCTAACCACCCGGGAATCCATCGACACCGGATCGGGTTCGATTCGAAAATTGCCCGATCCCCACGATCGCCCCGGCACTTCCTCTCGAAACGCTCTCGCTCGTTTACCTATATGGTCCTATACTTCCACGATTTCCACGATTCGGGGTAATTTCCTGATGAACGGAAGTCGCGCGTTTATTTTCGGTGCGCCGCCGCCGCCGGCTTGATTAAGCCGCGAGAAAGCTCACAAAAGTGGAGGTTGGCTTCTCGGGGGAGGGGGTAATGGGACGCTGAAGAATCTCTCGACTTGGTATTTGGGCGAGGATGATCCAACCGTTCGAGCGTTTAATTCGTACGAAAGAAACAGATGATATTCTTCTTTCGTCTCAATTCCTGACAAGCCAGTTCATTCATCGCGGAAAAATCCTAAAAATATCGTTTGATAACTGAATTTTCACGAAGAAAATTTCTCCTTTTCGTAATATGGCGGGTAAAAAGATAGATCTACGAAAGATCTTTTCGGTATATTCAGTTGAGAGTGAGTTTCAAGTTGATTTCGCTAATGGACAGAATCAAATTAATTTTTCACAGATATGCTTGATTGATTAAATGGAACGTTCAGTAATTTAATTTCTGTAAAATCTACGATTTCCATTTTTGCACCAATTCGATCCGCTTCTCTCAACGGGATTTTCAGTATTTCCAGTCTCGTCTTCTCCCGAATTCTCGCAACGCGCAGTGACTGGCTGCTGCTGCTACTTCCTTTAGCTCTCCTTTCATCCGGTGGACACGAATTTACGATATCGAGAAAGTCGAAGAATCGAATCAAATTCCTCGCCAGGGGACCTCCTCTTTCTGATATCGCGTGGACAACTGCCAGGAGTGCAGAAATTTCGAATTCACCGCCCTCGTTTCTTCTCCAATGCATTCTTATTAAAATTACGTTGATCCTACCACTCTCCAAACGACTTTAACTTTTACGACTTCTGACAGAAATACTGCGAAGAACGTTGTAAATTTGAATCGGATCGCGATCATCGCCGTTCTAATTATTTACTTGTTTCACTAGCCTTTGTCTTTTCTTTTATTATATTTCATATCTATCGAGATTTTCTTCATTAATTATTTAATCCGTACGTATTGTACACATAATGTTACAACAACAGAGTACAAGTGTTTCGAGACTTATAATTGAGCAGCGTGTGTCAACAGAGCTCCCAGTGCCTCTTTGTAACGTCACCTCGGCCAGAACTTTCTCTCTCGACTTTCTGAAAAACAGGCAGACGTTGGGGAAACGCCTCGATAAATAGAGTTGATCTTTCTCTAGACAACTTACAATCGTCCCAAGTTTCTGAAAGAGACGCAACAGCGGCAAGTGTGCTCGCGCTGGCTGGCCCCCTCCCGCGAGTCGCGCGCGCGGCAAGTGATTGCCATCGGGACGAAGGAAAATTGTACGGGGTACTGGTGCCATCGGCGATCCACGCCCCGCTGACTGGACTGTTTTTTATTGCCACCGCGCCCGAAAGATCGACCCGGGGCCGCAGGACGATTCCCCGGGTCTCCTTCGGGAGACACACGACGACGGAACCGCAGAACAGGGTGGAAAGGAAGCGTGTTAGGAAGAAGCGGGCAGCCAGGGGGATGCCTTGGAATACCGGAGTCCAGTCCGTCTGCAGCTGTAAGCAGGGATAAAGTGGGTGGAGACACACCAGCGGCGAGTAAACGCTCGAGTCAGCGCAGCGCGTTCAGCTTCTAAACGTACTCTACGTATACATGCATACATACGCAGCTCTCTCCTCGATTTTATGCGACTCTTTTTTCTTTTTAAACGCGGAGAGTCACGGTGCCTTGGATTTCTTTTTTCTTTTCTTCTTTTTTTTTTTTTTTTCTTTTTTTAATATTCTAGAATTTGCGTGACTTTTCTCTTAATATAGGAAAAATCGATTTTTGTGAGGATATTTTCCTTTGAAATATAATAAGTCGCGTTTATGTTTCTGACGTTTATGTTTGTGTAGCTTCTCTCTTGGCGTGAGGATTTTTGCCACGTTGCAGCTACCGAATTTCTACGGTACTGAACAGATTCTTTTTTAATTCACAATTCGATAAATTAGTAGGTTTATCTAAAGGTGTTGCCAACTGGTCTCGATCAATGATGTATCGACGTTGGTTATTAAATTATCGTACAATAGGAAAGTTTATGCTTTATACATAGATTCTGAAGGAAATCAGCTGAAATAGAATCTCGGTGTAAATGCAGAAATGCAAGAATGATGAACGAACGAAATATAATGGAATTATAGGTAATAGAGCTGTCGTATATATTAAAATGTTGATGGATATAAATGGAATAAATAGAAATTGTTGAATATATGGAAAAATGGGATTACGTTTGTGAGGATAGTTTTGTATTGATTGTCGACAGGATCGATTCCAATTTCGTATTAGAAAACAATTTTCTAAACAGGTTAACTAGTTTTATATTTAATGATAACGCAATTTAAAAAAGTTTCATTGAGCGTAGATGGCTTTAACAAAATCGTTTTGATCGTTTTGAAATATATTACGAACCTACGTAATAATTCATCGAGATCAGAGAATTTTCTATTCGGATCATATCACCCTGTCACAGCGGTAATTAAATTTCGTATTCTTTCATCCTTTTCGTGCCGTGACACGGCAATTTTTCCCAGTTTCTGTTCCGGAAGCTTCGTGATTTCAGTTCAATTCCCTTTGAACGACCGCGACATTTTTTATTATCTTTCTTTTCTGAATCAATATCTCGCGGTATATTTAGCAATCTTACAACTTCAGAAAGTACGTAACCTGTCGATGCTACAAAGCCTATACTCTTTCGCCACTCATGCTGCTTTCATCAACTCACGTCGTATCGATAAGAATTGAAAATTAACGAGAACTGGGGGTGTACTGTGTACTCTCCACAGCTTTTCTCCCATTCGTTTCAATCTCCTTTACCAGTGAAATTCTCGTTTGAAATCCGCTGCTACTCCAAAATGATGATAAACTCTAAAACTTCCAAGCATTTAAGTGCATTACGAATTTTTTTCGTGCATTTGTTCAATTTCTCAAACGCAATAAAATTCCTTTTCCTTAGTCGCGTCGTTTCATAGAAACGTGAATTTGCATAAAAATCGACAATCCAGCGTCAGACGTCCAAAGTCTCGTCTAAAAGTTGCCACAAGTTCCGAATAAGGAAGCAGCGTTGAGTAGAAAACTTTCCAAAAACTTTCGAACGTGTGAGAACCGTTTTGGAACGGCGAGAATCGCGATAAAGTATTCAAGAATGGGAACAGCCGAGTAATCGCGTATTCGTTTCACACCGCTCGATCGAACGTACCGCTAGCAAGAAAACAGCGAATCAGATCGATTCGACGTCAGGGATTTGTTCGTGGATCAGATCGTGGTATCGAGTGGGCGTATCGTTTGAGGGTCAGCCAGTCGAGATCTTGGTTTTGCCGTTTAACGAGCAACGTCCCTTCTGTAAATCAGACTCGATGACCTGGCGGAAATCGTGGACGAGCCGGCCCTTGGTCCTGGTTCTTGACTGAGGCAACGATATCCTCTCGAGGAAAAAAGGATACGTGGCGACGTAGCGACGCGTACGATAGCGTAGTTAAGGCCACCTGGTCGAGTTCCTTCGACTTCTTCAGAAATTAACTTTCTTCTGCGTGTGTTTCGGGTTTGGTGAAAATTCGGTTGAACAAGGAGGAGATTTTCAGTGGTGAATGTTACTGCTTTCAGAAATCGGTAGAAAGTATTATTTTTCGGAGATGTTTCTTAGGAGAGGATGGCTCTCTTTGTACGTAAGAGAAAGCAATTCAATGTTTGTAGAATCTAACAGGCAAGATACAATTAGCTGTAGGATATTCCAACAATTTCGTAACAATTGCAAAGTTTATCCACTCGCACGTTACGTTGCATATTTACGAATTCATATTGAAGTAATAACATGCACCTGCGTTGAATTCCGTATTTGAAACTGCCAATTATCGTGCGTCGCGTACCAGCTGTTAATTCTTAAGCATGTAAGCTTCTCCTCAATTACACTCCGGCTACGAAATCACATCTGTCAAAATCGTGCGCCAAAACTTTCCACCACTTTTCTCGCGACTTCACTCATACATAATGTCTAAACTAGGAACGGGGGAAAAAAAAAAAAAAAAAGAAAAACAGCCAACTCACTGACATTTCGCCACCTTCAAAATCTTTAATCAACGAATGTTTGGAAAAAAGATATAAATCGCTCTTAACGAAAGAGTGACTTGCACGGTACGAGATTCCATACAACATTTTCACGAACTTCTCTCGAAAAATTTCACTACGATCCGGTAGTAACGTTGACCGATCACCATCGTCAAAGAACATTCTCGATCAGAGACTAATAACCGTCAAAAACAAGCTTGGATGGAACATTCGTATTCTTGATGGAGGCGAGTCAAAGGGCACCGCTTCCTTCCCGATCAATCACGGCCAGTTGAAAAATTTATCGATACAGCAGGCTCGAGGAGAGCTGGCTACTGGTATTAGCTACGGCTCGCTATCCGATCCCGTATTTCGAGAATCGTTTCGTAACCGAGGCCCGATGCTCTTTGCTCGGCAATGCCGCCGCGACGCACGCCGTCTGCATATCAAGACGCCCCCGTAAGCGCCGTGACTTCTCTCCGTCTCGCGGGCACGTACGTCGCTCATTGTCAGTCTGTTACCTTTTTGTACTTATTTAATACCGTCCTCTGGCATTTTCCACGTAGCGTGAATGCGTAAAACGTGGCCAAGCCGAAGAACCGAAGAACTCGAGGGGGGTTGGCGAAGGCGACGACGGATCGCGCGAAATTCTACGGGGAACTCGCTTGTGTGACGCGTCGCTTTTAATTGCGTTTGGCGTTCGAACCCCGGCTGCTTCCAGGAAAATCGTCTAATCTGTGTCTTCGTGCGACAATGATCGACGGTGAATCGCCAGCGAGGCTCGCGAAGCACGTTGTTGCACGAAGTGCCTGGCGTTGAAGCGCGTTGGCACGATCGTGTTTTAGCATCGTTTTGAAAAACGTCGGGAGATTTGTTGGCCAAATTTTTTTTCTTTTTTCTTTTTTACTACTTCCCGTCTGTTTCACACGCAAGGGTGAAAATGGGAAGGTGAAAATTCCGACTCTAATCCCAACACGATCGGCCGATTTTCATTTCTGTTTCTCGACGCCTGCCGACGTTTCTTTTAATTATAAAAGATTTGAATAGAACTTATGACGGTCGTCGTGGTAACGTATCACTAAACAGATAATTATGCTTTCCGAGAAAGGAAAGATGAGGCCGACACGCGTGAGAATCAACATGCAACTATATAAATGTACTCGCGGTCCCCGGTTGTGGCATTAATGATGCGCTTAACGATGAATTAGCGCGCGAAATAATGGATACATTATCGAGGCGGACGACGAAGATTTCGATTACACAGCGGCACGGTGACGGGCTGGCATGCCGACTCGGTTAAGAGGCAAATAAGGGTGTCGAACTCACGCATTACCGGCTCTTTTATTATTCATATGCGAAAGCGAAGCGCGTGTAATGCTCGCGATGTCCGCGCACGAGACATTTCATTTCATTTGGTCGTGTGCACGCGCGGCCAAGGGAAATCGACGGTCACGCTGCCACCCTCTTGTCAAGGGGGTGGGCCAGAACCACGCGTGCGTCATTTCACGTGCAATTGTCCGAACCACCGACACACTCGTGTCCGTCCGATTGCCTGACTGTGAAATTACGCATTTCAAATTTTTAAAACACCGCTCCGAACTTTCGGTTCGTCTCGTATTCCAGGAAATTTTGTAGTGAAATTATTTTATCAACGCGCTGGTGAAACACCAGAGTTTCTGTTCTTTTCTCCGGTATTCTTCTCAATTGTGTTTCCCCTCCGTGCTTTAAAGTCAGAAATAATTACACTTGCCGTTCGATTGATTTTCACGGTGTTGTACTGTTCGTTGAATCATTTTTTTTTTTTTCTTCTTCTTCTTCTTTTTGAGGTAATGCAAGTAATTGCATCGCTGTTTAGTGGTTAATATTCGAGTTGATGTTACTACAATCACAAGAAATAAAGAAACCAAAGATCTCTGTTATCAACTTTATAGCTCGTTGATATTACTTGTGCAAGAGGAAACAGAATTTTATTTTGTTCGGGGCATCTCGTCTGGAAGAATTCCGTGGTGCTCACCACGTTAAGATGGGTGTGACCGCCGACCGCGATCGTATCGCGCGGGTTTGTTTAAATAATCGGACGTTTCGGGACCGTGGCAGGTATCTCCATGTCGGCATCTGACCAGCCAATATGTATGATAATTTCAACATGCCTATAGCTCATAATGGATCCTGAGTATGTGCGAGCTGAAGGATACGAGCATAAAAGAATCCAAGGACGTGTATATTGAACTTTAAAACTTGAACAAGTGAAAAGTGGGAATCAAAGAGCATATCTTCTGATATTCAGCTTCCCAAATTCTGCCGGTTATTGCTTTCCAAATTCTGATGGTTATTTATATTTTAAAATAAACTGTACCAGCAACTTTTCAGTCTTCGTTAATGTACGCTTTAGGCCTTTAGATTAGGCCTTTTCGGAAAATTTCTAGTAATTTCTTTTTTACTGGGTCAAGCGATTCTGTTAGTAAAGTAAAAAATAAAAATTGTTCCAAAATTATTCTTATAGGTCAGAATCATCGATTAGAAATAAAATGGATCTGATATAGAATATTTTTGTTTCACGTATCTCCTTTTGGACCTCACCTGACTCACTTGACATTTTCATGTCGGTGTCATCAATTTATAGTAATGGCTTGAATTAAAACTAGATTTTCGTGTGAAATTATATGGTATTTGATACTTAATATAATAATATAATTATGCAGAAATCAAGTACGAAATAATATATTGTACTAATTTTTTATTCATATTGTCATGCTACTGGTTATAAAAGTAATTCCGGGTAAAAACTGTTTCACTTTTAATGTTCTCTGAAAAAAAATATTTCTGAAGATTCAAAGAAATGTTATTTTATTATCTGAAATTAATAATACCTTATATGAAAGGTAATGCAAAAAATAAATTAATTTGATTTCGTCTCTTTTTTTTTTAATAATGTTATATTTTATAGGCTAACATTGATATAGCTATAATAAAATGTAATTTTCTCAAATTTTTAAGTGTAATATAATTCATCAGAAATTAAATATTATATCGAACAAATGTGCTTCGATCTATCGAGTCGAATTTTCAAGTACTTTATACGTGCATTTCGGTAACTTTAGAGTTTAGGGTTTAAGTTCTAATTACGAAGAGACAATTGTAAAAGTTTTTAAATTTATCCGTTTAATTGTTAGTTTTTTTCTGTAAATAAAAATTTTTAAGCGATTCATAAGCACTAAAATTCTAGCGGCGAAATAAAAAGCTATTGCTATCCTTGTCTCACGCTATTATTCTCCAACAATATATATATCTATCTTTGTTGTACGCTTTATTGCCCTCTTTGTTTACGAATAACATACATGCTGCCATCTATTGCAATTTACCTTTCTGTTCTTTTAGTTCCAGTCGGATCTGAGAAACGTTTAGATGGCAGCACGTAGTATACATCTATAGCGATTGTGATAATTTATATTTGTATCACAATGCTATAAATAAATAAATAAATAAATAACTCCGTAATTGATTTTTGTTGTTTATATAAAAATACCAATATCACAAAATATACAATTACTAATAATTTAATGAAGTTTACATAATAGAATTTAAATGACGAAATGACGAAATAACGAAATAACGAATGACGAATAACGAATGAATGAAGATTTTCTATTATGGCTACAATATATATAAGTGGCAGTAAACATTTCCATGGTGATAATAA
>NW_025110738.1:26529-100416 GCF_011392965.1 Frieseomelitta varia
TTAAATGACGAATAATTTCTATAAATGAAAGTTAAATAACGAAATAACGAATGAAGAATTTCTACTATGGCTACAATATATATGTGTCAGTAAACATTTCTATGGTGATAATAAAATTAATAGCTATTTTTAAATATTCTGTTGTTTATATTAAATACACATCTCGACGGAACATAGATGTCGTTGATCTAAATTCTTCGAAGTAGAGGTCGCTACAATCTCATTACATAGTTTGAAACAGTTCCGATAGATGGCAGCACTTCCTTTGTTCCTGTAGCGACCTCTACTTCTACTAAAAATAGCTATTAATTTTATTATCACCATAGAAATGTTTACTTATATATATTGTAGCCATAGTAGAAATTCTTCATTCGTTATTTCGTTATTTCGTCATTTAACTTCCATTATGTAATCTTCATTAAATTATTAGTAATTGTATATTTCGTGATATTGATAATATTTTTATATAAACAACTAAAATTAATTACGGAGTTATTATTTATTTATAGTATTGTGATATAAATATAAATTATCATAATCACTATATTCACAAATAAAAAACGCAATAGCGTGAAACAAAGACAGATATCACATATATCGTGTGATAAACAAGGAAGGGGACAAGAACAATAGCCAATATTGATACGTGGTTATGCCTTCTGCGTTATAAGCAGCGAGAGTAGGCAATATATTTGATCATTAGCTATCTGGGATAAATCGGACATTCAATTCTTTCGTGCCTCATATTTTGGGGGTCAAGTAGTGTAGATCAAAGTATAATCGGATATAAGCAAGTAATACAAGTCAACATGTATCCAGACATAAATAAGTAATACGAGTCAAGTTTAGTCGGACTTAAACAAATAGATTTCCCACAAATCGCTTTGCATCAAATGTAACACCATTGACTAAAGCACAGACGAGGTATTGTGACCTCGTCTGTATCATTGGTTTTTTAGCGCACTCTACGTTTAAACACCAACGAGATACATGAGTAGACCAAGCATCTTACAGGGTTTCGTGACCCGTCATCTGAAATACCGACATAAAAAGTCATTGGCGCAGACGAGGTACATCTTGTCTGTGAATCCAAGTACATATCAAAGTTGGTGAAGTGAACAAAAAAAAAAAAAAATAACCATGATCTATCTTATTTATAGCGATAGGTATCGTGTATCTCATCTGAAACAACATTTATTATTAGTTTCATGACAGGTTTTATCAGCATTGTGGTAATTCCTAGTGAAGTATCATGTGTCGATAACATATTGATTCACTATTTTCATCATTGTAACCTTGAACTTGACTAACGTATTCACTGTTTCTGGGGAGTGTCTGCAATCTTGTATTAGTAACTACTAATTGTACCTTTTGTATCATTTTTATTAGTAATTATGGATCCTTCGATCTTCCCTGAAGAAATTTGGATAAAAATTTTATTATACTGCGATGTACCTGACATTATTGCTATAGGCAATACATGCAAATATTTAAGAAAAGCTTCAGACACTGATTACTTGTGGTGAGTTTGAGTTAAGTTTATGACAAAAGTACTTTGAAGCCAACAACTCACTTATAAAATTAATAAAAGTTATCATTGCAATGAATAAAAATTATTATTGTTGTAAATTTGCAATGCAGGGTTCTAAATTTAAATAATGCTTTGGCAAGTTTCGTAATAATCAAATAAATTATTGTAGAAAAGAAATTTATCATTGATTAATTTCATTGAAATATGCACAATTTGAAAGAACTATTGCTGTCAACTGTTTGTACAATTCATTCATGTTTTTCACAGGAAAATGAAGTGGTTACAGTTGATTTCGAAGGTGCACTTTAGATTTCCAGATATAAAGTGTTTACAGTTACTTAACATAAGCTTTAAAGCGATGTGTTACAGATTGTACATGGTAATTACATTAGGAGAAAATGTTCATTTCCCAAAATGTCGTCACTGCAGTGGTTACACATGTCAAAGAAATTGTGTTGAAGGTTCTAGTGCGAAAGTAGTAATTGAGATTGGAAATAAATACACATGGGTTATTGCACCACATTTTGAATTAAGAAGACATTTTTCAATGTTTGGCGTACCAAAATACAATAATGAAACGTATTTGGAACAAACGCAAAATGTTCCAAGTAGCAGTGCACGTCCTAAATGTGATGGGAAATCACTAGCTAAAAAGTTTAAATTATTGAAATTATCTGAATTAGCAACAGCTAAAATTCCAAGACCTAGCGGTCCTTTTTGTGTTTTTTGCAATTCTGTGAAATTATACAGAGAAAAAAAGAGATTGATTACTCATCAGAATGATCCAGCATATTATGCAAGACCAAATCCAATTTATGAAAAACTTATAAATGGATATTGCACTGATACTGTTGAGGTACTTGGAATTCCAAATGTTGATCTTGTTAGTCCGGCAGAGGCATTATTAAGTGATGGAACATTTCCTGTTCTTAAAACATTTGTCGGTCACTTGTTTCATCAGATGAGATTAACGTCGACATTAAGAAAACCTAATGCAGTGCTAATGTTTTGTGAACCATTAGCTATGCATCCACTGTTAAGGAAACAATTATTGCATTATTTGTTTCAAGAAGTCAAAGTATCAAGGTGAGAAAAGAAAAAGACATGTTATAAAAAGAAAATATGCTTTTAAAAAATAATTAAATTTCTAGAGTTTGTCTGGTTCCTAAGCCTTTAGCAGCATGTGCAATGCTGGATGTGGAAACTTGTGTGGTAGTTGATAGTGGTGCTCTAAGTACAACAGTAGCTGTTGTAATTGGTGGACGTGTTATGCCACAACGTTGGAGATTGTTACCTGTTGGTGGTTGGCATGTAGCTTACCATTTAAAACAAGCTATGCATTGGTATTTAAAAGGATGTTATCATATTCCTATATCATATCTAGATACACTACCTATTAAAGAAAGATGTAGATTAAGTTACAATATTAAAAATGAAGAAAAGAGAGTAGGACAAAAAACTGGGGAATGTATCAAAGTGAGAGTTCGAAGCTATGCTGATAATAAGCAATTTTTGGTTAGTAAATTTTACATGTTTATTCATAGAGTTAAAGTTTTATCATATTTAACATTACAATAATTATTTACATATTTTTAGAGAGTTTCCTTAGGTTCAGAGTTATATATTGCTCCTGAAATGATGTATATTAATCTTGGTTTACCACAAGTGATAAAAGATGTAACTTCTGGTTTATCAGAAGATATATTGCATGATTGTCTTTCACACATTTTGCTTACTGGAGGCAATACACATCTCTCAGGTTTTGGGTTAAGATTAACTAAAGATTTACGAGAATTATTACCAGAACATAGCAAGATATTAGAAGTGAGAAGTTGTCCTGGTACTCATAGTTGGAATGTTGCAATGGGTTCCACATATGTGCCTTTAGCTGTGCATCCTGGTAAATATATACTAATTTTTATGTTAAAATCATATTTATATAGATACAATTAATTTATTCTAATTATTATTTTAGACAAAACACCGCCAGAATATATAGAAGGTAACCCATTTTGGTTGTCAAGAGAAGAATATGTTTTATTTGGGTGTGAATCATTGGAACAGTAAAACTATGTAATAAGTGATTTCTTGCAATGTCAATACCTTACTTATTATATAAATGCAACTGTTGAAAAAGTAAAGGATAAACTATCATGAAGAATATCTTCTCATGAATCGCCTTTAAATTAGATGCAAAATATAATCATAGATAATTGAAGGAACATTTCAAGATAAAATGCTTGGACAAAAATAAATATTGGTTGGTATCAGTAATTATCCTCAAAAATATTTTAGATAATATTTTAGATATTTCGTATAATCAATCAAAGTTTTGGAAAGATAACATGTTAATAAAATATTCGTTATGTTGTAGGTACTTCTAGGGCCCACCTTAGTCTACAAAGAAGCGGAAAGTGTAAGCTCTACCAATATGTATCCAATGAATACTAGTCTGGTAGGCATACGTTTCCGCATCGACATTGCAAAATTATGTCCCTTGAGCACTTTGTATTATCACATTATTATTGATCTATCAGTTTTACAACTCCATTAGATAATCATATCATTTTCTAATCTTCTTTTAATTTACTTGACATTTCAAAATGTTATTAGTGATTAAAACCTCAGCTGATTTCATCATTTAGTTAAAATTTCTTAATTGAAATCATAGTAAGTTAAATAAAACTATTTATATGTAGTGTAAAACTTCATCAATATCTGGATTTCGTTTTTCTATTGAAAGTCCGTCCATTTTAAGTTTTCAACTATGTAATTTTACATTATTACTCTTTTTTTCTTTATTGAAATGATCAGCAAATGAGGTATCAAATTAAAAGAAATCGATTGAAGAAAAATTATTCACAATTTGGAATATATAAATTCTAATATTATTCCACATCCTTCATTCTGTATCAGTTTTTAATATTTTTATTGCACATCGAGTTTACCTGATAATTCATTCCCATTAGAATTGAGATTTAATCATTCCATATTCATAACAAATTGTTTATAATTCCAAAATTGTATCTCCTTTCTTCCCTTAGAAGATGATTTTTATGTATATAATCCGCAGATAGTAAATTGTTTTGTACATACAAAATATATATATTCAATTGCTTGATGTACAGGTAAATAATTTTAGAAAATAATATTCAAAAGTAAATGTTATAAATTCTAAATAGAATATTTCTAAAAACTTGTTCATAATTTCGTAAATTTGCATCATCATTCTTGCCAAAATAAGAAATGTGTATTAATAGCCAAATATATAGCAACATTTCTAGTCACTTTAAATATAATTAAATTATTTAGATTTATCTTCCAAGATAATAAATATTATTAAAAATAAGAATTTATAACAAAAGGACTTTAGGACTATAAATATAAAATTTTATGTTATTAATAAGATTACTATTACCATTTTTAACTTAAATTTAATCTTGTGAACAATTTAATACGCTATTGTTTTGTTATATACATTAAAGATTTTATTAATTGCCAAGCTAAAAGTAAAAGATTATATAACATTTAAAAAGTTATACACTTTTAATACTACTTTTATAGTATATAAATTAATTTAAAAAAGATATATAAATATATTACAAATATCATAGTAAACTACGTTTTTGTTATCGATAAAAAATCTATGCAAGTTATTAATTTATAATATAATTATTGCTACATACATAGGTGCTTGTAAAACATATGTCAGCATAATGTAAGCATGTATATAATTTAGCAACTTTAAAGTAATATAAATATTTATGACTTTTACAAATTATATGTGTTTAAGATACAATTTATGTTTTCTTATCTTTGAATGATTTGATTAATTCTTTTAATATTATTTTACCAAAATGAAAACAAATTCAACTATATTTCTTGATAATGATTTTACTTATTTACTTCTTATTAATAATATCATTTAAATCATTTTTTTTTCAATTTATTTTCTTATAAAATTAATTACATACTTTTCAGCTAATGTTTTATACTTACGTGAATAAGTAACTGCCAATAATAATATATAATATTTTAGTTGTACTCGAACATTTTACATTTCAGATATAAATATTTAGTTTACAAAAGATCTGTATAATTTAATCATTACATAAGGACAAAAGAACATTGACTTGTAAATATTGTATATATTCTACATTAATTGTACATTAAATATGAAACTATATCTGATCGATATTTTGACTAATTTGTTACAGCCTGTAAAAATAATAGCCTTCAAACTATACAAAACACACAGTACATTTTATATACATATTATAAATAAAAAATATCAATATCAAATTTAATAGAAATACTCTTTCTCTGTCCTGTGATTAATTTATTCTAAAAAAAAAATAAGAAAATTAATTTATATTGAAACAAACACGTAAAAATTATTCATAATTTCCTGATATATATCACAGAAAATAATGTCAATTAATATCATGCATTACATTATCAAAAAATAATATATAATTCTATAATGTTTATTCTTCAACATGATTATGTATAAATGTGTAGTGCACAAAAGTGTACATATTCCTAAAATTGTCAAATTATACATAAAATAAACTTTGAGAAAACAATTCTTACAAAATATGCATTTTAAAGCATATATATATATATATGTATGTTTGTTTCCATTTTTCGCGTATTACGTACAATTATAATTTTATTCACATATTAAAACAATATAACACAGATTTATGATCCATGTCTTCAATGTAACATTGCTAATTTCTATATACAAAAAAATATTTTAAAACAGAAAGAAACAAATTTACATTTCTTATAGATGCAAAAGTCATTTTGTAATTAGCATATTACAATATTATATGTACACGTTATTACTACATTGACAAAAAAATAAATGTTATATAGCTATACAAATGTAATGATAAGTTATATATTATTAATTCGCAGTATTTACTAAGTTTTGTCTTATGCCACAGTTAATGAGTATAAAATTTCATAAATAAATTCTATTCGTGCTGCATTTACTTACATTATTTATACAAACGCAGGTTTCACCACACACTATTTAATATACATTATTTATTATAAATAACATCCGTTACTGTATAGAAATAAACATCTCTCTACTTAGACTTGCAGTGAGAAATGCAAATCACATAAATAATATTTATCTGAATGAAATTTATTGGACTTATTTATTCCTGCATTAAGAATATGCAAATGTTTATATTCTTAACTTATAGCTTGGAAGTCAAAAACTTTCTTTTTAAAAGATTGATATGAAAAAGTATAAAATGTATCATTCAATAAAAATTAGTTATATTAAAAATATTACATTAGATATATAAATTTCTTATATCATTTCAAACTGACATGTCTTGTGATAAAGATATAATAAAGCAGATAAATTTATAATAACTTATACAAATTATAATACACTATCTATTATTTTATAACAAGATTTTCTTATATCTTGATATAATTATATAATATAATATGTACAGAATAACTTTATGTTGTTTTAAAATTAGAACACATACATCATAGTTCGTTTCTTACTGTTTTATAAATTAATTAATGTAATTACTGATGTATTATCTTGTTTGGCTTTAATTAAATATGGACAATACGAACATATGTATATACATAAATTTGGCTCTTCTATGTGACATTATTACAAACTGTGGCATTGAAATTAAAAATTTAGGAAATAATAAATCAATATAACCGACATAATTTTTTACTAATAATTCTTGTATGTAAAACGCAAACATTTACTCTTTTATTTTGAGAATTTTTCCTAAATTTATATCGTTCTCGCCAGAAATAAATATTCCGTATTATAATAAAAAAGTTTTACATTTCCAGATTTGACAATAAATTTTTACTACAGCATTTAAAAGATCATTTTGACAAAGAAGCACAGCCATCATTTTTTTCTTATACAAAATCATTAATTCATAAATTTCATAAAATTCAAAAAATATTATAGTTATAATTATACTATAAACTTTCTCCATACCGAAATATTTTATTTCTTAAATAAGATAAAAAAAACTCTAATTCAATGCCCATGTGCTTCAATGACATATAATCATTTGTTTATACAAGCTATGTACAAAAATGTCTAATCAAGATTTATACACATTTATTGTAAGTCTCTCTTCTAAAACTAGAATGCAGTGGAATGTAAGAATATGATTTTCCTTCATTATCGTTAAATAATATTAATCTAAAAATTTTTTATATCTGTCATTTTTTCCCTTAATATCAAGATTTAGGAAAACTTAAAAAATTTACTACCACTGCATCCTGAACATTGTTACAAACAACTGCATCCTTAATAAACTAAATTTTCGTTTAACAACAAGAAGTTTCTGCAGGTTCTGCTTCAATTAGATTAAAATCAAAACCACTAGGTTTATAAAATCCAGTTTTTATTCCATCCCAACCATCTTCTAACTTGTATTCACCAGTCTGTATTCTACTATAAACTTCCTGTGTAACTATTCGAAATGCCTCTTCAACATTAATTCCAGTCTTTGCACTGGTTTCAATATGATGTACTCCATGTTGGTCAGCAAAAGCTCTTGCTTCTTCCTTTGAAACTTCTCGTCTACTCCCATTGGTAACTAAATCTAATTTACAACCTACCAATGCAAATACAGGGCGATGTGGTTCGATATGTCTGCGAGCATCCATCATCCATTGAGGAATATGTTCAAAACTTGCTCTATTACAGACATCATACACAAGTAAGACTCCAACAGAGTTTCTATAATATGATTTTGTAATTGACCTAAGATAAACAATATGTTGCATTATTCTACATGTATTAGCTTATATCTTATATTTCTTCTTTTCAATAGAATATTATAATATTAATACAATATGTAATAATATACCTAAATCTTTCTTGGCCAGCTGTGTCCCACAATTGTAATTTTATCTTTGTTCCATCTTTTAATTCAATTAATCTAGCGAAAAAATCTACTCCTACTGTTGGATCTGAAAGCTAATCAAATAAGATATATATAATCATATTAAGTATAAAAAGATCAAGTATAAACACATTATTTTTTATTTTATTAAAAAAAAATATACTGTACAAGAAGGTCAATGACAAATTAAAGGTGAAACATAAAAATGTTCAAAGGAACTTTTTTGTTTATTGTTCATTGATCTATTAATTATATAACGCATGCAATAATTTATAACTGAATATTAGAACTAATTCATTTCACATTATAAAAATTCTCAGGACACTATAGTTTTTAGACATTTTTGTATCGTCTTGAATTCTTTATTTAAAAATATAGCAATCAACTACGTAAATATTATTAGCTCAGAAAAATTGGAAATACTACAAAAACATAAAACATAAAATCTTATTTTAATTTCAATTTTGACACTGACTGCGGTACAATTTTCTTTTTTTTCAACATTATGAAAAATAACAAGAGAACAAAATATAGACGTGATATTTTTATAATCAATTTTTATCAACCTTGTTGACGATAACGGTTAGAATCACTACATACCTCTGCGAACTTTCCATCGGTAAAATATTTCAGCAATGAACTTTTTCCGACTGTACTGTCACCAATCAGTATCAGACGGAACTGATAATTAAAAATTGGTTCCACCATCTTAATGTATATTATAATTAAAGTTCTTCACAAATAATACTCTAGTTGTCACTTACAAAACTATGATTTTCCTGCATATACTTCGTCAAGAACCTCACTGACCGTGACATTAATCAACTTCCTACCTTTGCCCAAGACTATTAAAGTTATTGCGCACGACACTGTGCAAATAAATACACAGATCTCGTAAAGATCATCGAAATAAAATACATCGTAATTTTTAATGAACTAGCTATTTTTAATCATTCCAGATCTCGCTACCTCTTTCCTCTTTAATTTCTTGGGACGCTCACAAAACCACGCGGTCATAGTATCCACCCGAAGATATGTTTCACGCACGTTGTTGTAGAGTGGAGAGCTTTAGAAACACTGTAATTTAATTTGTAATTGTTTCATTTATAATTTACTTAATATAAGTCTGCGACAATGAATATTTAAAAAAGTTAAAGAAAAATTCTTTCCTCTACTAGTGAAATAAAATGGTTAAATATTATTTCAAAAGTAAATATTCATTAAAAGTCATATTAAAAATATGAAGTACTAAGTATACTAAAATTCTTATTCTTGCTATACTAGTTTTATCTACTATGTACTTGGAAGAAATTAAAGGTTAATTAAAAGATTTAATTTAAGCGCCTTATCTACACCAATACGTAAAATGTAGTGTCAATATCATTTGCGTATTGCGTCTTAAATGTGAAATGTGTGTAGATGTCATAACATATGTAGATATATACATACATGTGTGTGATTGTAAAGCATTAAAAAAAAGTGATAATATTCAAGATTAATAATACAATACTAAAGATTACAGTTATTTTCACTCTACTACGTTTTAAGTTTTATCTATTATTCCTTACATATATATGCATTTACTATTTCTGTAATACAATTTTCCAACTGACCATCTTTTAGATAGATGTTAGTATAACCTAAGTGGTTTCTTTTAATAAAAAATATTAATTTTTTATTACTTTTTTAATTACTTTCTTAAGCCATTTGTTAAGCCAGTAGATTAATAATGTGTTGAAAACATATTTTTCTAGAGAAATGGACGAGAAAGAATTAATGAATCAAATTACTGAATTGCGTGAATTGTTACGTATAAAGGAAGCTCAACTAGTTGCTCTGAGGCGCGAAAAACAAATCTTACAAGATTACGGTTTGAGTAACGGAGAAATATTAAGATATAGCAGACAAATATTTTTACCAGAAATTGGTATTAAAGGTGTATCTTATTTATAAAATATTAAAATTAAAACATTGATTTTACACAAAATTTATTGCTTTTTAATATTTTTATTTATCTTTTATTTATTTTTCCCCAATAGTTTCTATTTATCTATAACATGTTTCATTATACGATTTCAGGTCAAATAAAATTAAAAAACAGCTCGATATTGATTGTAGGAGCAGGTGGACTTGGATGTCCAGCTGCATTATATTTAGCATCTGCTGGTGCTGGACAAATTGGTATAATTGACTATGATGATGTTGAAATTAACAATCTTCATAGACAATTGTTATATGCAGAAACACATATTGGGACACCAAAAGTAAATGCTGCTGCAGAAAATCTTAATCGGTACTTGTATATAAATGTAGTAGATCAGCACAGATATTATAAGTATATATGTTGAGTACCTGTTTGATGAGATAAAATTCATGATGTATTTATATTAATTTCAGTTTAAACAGTGATGTTAATGTTATTCCATACAAAATTCAACTAGATAGCAGTAATGCTTTGAATATAATAAAAGCTTATGATGTAGTGATAGATGCTACTGATAATGTAGCTACACGTTACTTATTGAATGACGCATGTGTTCTAAGTAATAAACCTTTAGTATCTGGATCAGCATTAAAATTTGAAGGTCACTTATCTGTATTTAATTACAATGGACCTTGCTATAGATGCATATTTCCTAAACCTCCTCCTCCAGAAACAGTAACAAATTGTGGGGATGGTGGTGTTTTTGGTCCAGGTATTATTTTTTAATTAACTTATTGATTTTTTTACTTAAAAAACATTCACTTCTTAATTTAATTATAGCCGTTGGTACCATTGGTGTCCTACAAGCACTAGAAGCGTTGAAGATAGTACTCGATCTCCCGCATGTACTATCTGGTCAACTTCTATTATTTGATGGACTAGAAACGAAGTTTCGTAAGATAAACTTACGTGGTAAAAATAGGAACTGCGCTATTTGCGGTGAACATCCAACTCTATACAAATTAATTGATTATGAACAATTTTGTGGTGCAAAAGCAAATGATAAAGAGCCCAAGTTAAATTTATTAAAAAATGAAGAAAGAATAAGCGTGGAAGAATATAATACAACATTCAAATTAGGTACAAAAGCTCATCTCTTAATCGACGTACGATCGACTGAAGAATTTGACATTTGTCATTTAAAGAATTCTATAAATATACCATTGCGTGACATTAATAATAACGAAAAAGTAACATTAATAAGAAATAGAATACAAGAAATACAGAAACAACACAATGATGCTAATTGTATGTATATTTTACTTAATATTTTAATATTTTATGTTAAAGTTGTAAGTATATATTTGTTTATGTTAAAATGTATGTATATATTTGTTTTAGTGTATGTTATATGTAGAAGGGGAAATGATTCACAGAAAGCTGTAAAAAGTCTTCAAGAAACACTTAAGGGAAGTAATATAGAAATAAAAGATGTAATTGGCGGCATTCATGCTTGGAGTAAAAAAATTGATTGTACATTTCCTGTATATTAACAACATAAAATTGTAATTATTTACTTTCATGTTTATTGAATTTTATTCATAAAATTAATGTGTGTGTATCATTATGTGATGTTCGACGTTACATTTTTATAAATAATGTATATGTGAATGATACATACATTTATAAAAATATATAGTTATATATAAAGCGAATTAATTCATTTAGAATACTTTTCTATTTCACAACTCGTTAAACTGGTTTCTGGATGCTTGTAATGGGTATCTGATAAATTTCTTAATTTTTCTGCTGCTTGTTCTGGTGTTAAGTCCCTTTGTGCTTGTGCAAGAAGTTCATAACCAACCATATGTTTTTTTATAGTCGCTGAACGTAATAATGGCGGTAAGTAAATTCCATGAAAAGTCCAATAAGGATAATCTTGTTTTACATATGGTCCAGTTGGCGCTCCTTCACGTAAAATAAATTAAATATTATGATTAATCTTTTTTTTAAAATGAACATATTTAATAATAAACCATACCATGCCAACCCATAGAATAAGGAAAAGAACAATGGAACAAGTTATCATATTTGGTACACAATATTTTCATAGTAGCTGCTAGTGATTCTTGTTGACTTTCTGATAAATCCTGCATCCTAGATATTTGTTTCTTGGGCAGTACCATAGTTTCATATGGCCATATTGCCCAGAATGGTACTAGAATTACCCAATCTCGATTTTCCAGTACAATACGCTCCTATATATAATATAAACCACACTTAAATTAAAAAATTTTAATTTAAATTTTCTTGATAATACTTTACCTTTTTGAAAAGCTCTTTCTGTACATAATCTATCAGAAGCGGCTTTTTATTACGATTATAATAATCGCTGAGATATTTATCTTTTATTTTAGCTTCGTTTGGTAAAAAAGAACTAGCCCAAATTTGACAATGAGGATGTGAATTGCTACAACCCATTACAGCACCACGGTTTTCAAAAATTTGTACCCAAGTCCATTTTTCTCCCAACTCGAGCATTTCAAAAATCCAACTAAATCACAATGATATTTATTACATAAAATGTTAATTAGTTGTTTTTTAATGTTAGCAAACTAAATTACTAACATACCGTTTAACCACTTCTTTAATTTCAGAAATTTTCATAAGTGCTATTGTTACATTTGATTTTGGATGGAAACACATTACTTTACAAGTACCTCTGGCAGCATCCATTTGAAATAATTCATCTTCTGATTTAGATGGACTAGGAACTGATTCCAATAATGCAGGAAAATCATTGACAAATGAATATGTATTTTCATATATTGGAGTTATCTAGGAAATAAAAATATTTAAAATCAAAAAGTCGTATAGATCCTTTTAGTTATTAGTTATTTAAAAGCATTACTTGTCCACTAGCTCTGATATTGCCTGGACAAAGTGGATTATTTGGGTCATAATCTGGGAGATTTTCTTCTATATCTGTTTCGATTTGCCCTCCCCATGGTCGTTTCATTCGATGAGGTGACACTAGCACCCATTCTCCCTTCAAGGGATTATATCGAATATGCTGATGTTCTATAAAATATTGATCTAATAGATGATACATAGAACTTGAATTTGAAATAATTTCTTCATAAAAACAGAGATTCTAACCAGTAGGATCAAATTCTTCCTTTAGAGCTTCTGTGCCATTTTTCAGGCTGTTTCTATCACCTGAAAATTTTCATGCATGTATTAATTTTTATGCATATATACAAAATTTATATTATGTGTATATTATATCAATGCATTAAAGTACATTATCCAATATAAACATACAATCAATCAATACATTATATATTTTGTTTTATTATATATATTATAATATATTGCATATATATACATTACTTACAATTTTCGAATGCTATGAATCATAATATAAATTTTAATCGTCATATGGATTTTGTTTCAATCAGAACAATAAACAGTACATAATACAGACTCACGCGGGTTTCGATTTGATTTCAATTATACAGAATGTATAACAAACTGTAAAAATTATTATTAGTTTCACAAACCACTATATGTTTAGAACATAAAAAAGAAATAAAGCGAATCTTGTGGAAGGTCATATGATCGACACTTATGTCAAAAGTTTATTTACTCAGAAAAATCTCATGCGATCAATAATGTACAGTTTTTATGAATAATATATAAATAATATCTTTAACCTGTACAAATGTTTTTTTTTTTTTATAAAACGTTTAATATCGATTAATATAAAATATTTTTACCTGTTGATGCAGACATTTGTACTTTGGTAAATAGCGTCGCTTGAGTGGTGTATCACAGCGTACTGGAAAAGTTTTTAATATCAGCAGAGTACTTTAAGAAATACGTATCATTTAACACGCCACATATAACATACTCATGTAACTAAGTAAAGTAATTTAGATAAGATTTCCATTGCTTATTTAATCTGATGTTCAATGTATATCCATATCGATGTGTGTCACATATATACGCTGAGTTACATGTATAAAATCAATCAGATTCGATCTCGATCAAAACAAGTTTGAGATGTTAAGAGATATCGCGAACTTTATTTATAGGGTACATGCATATGTAGTATATATGTATTGTTAATAAAGAAACTTCAATTTAAACGGTTTCATTTTTTCACGTAGAAGTGTTAATATGTTTCCTAAATAATTATAATAGAGTCTACTAATATGAGTGCTTTTATGTACAAAAATATTCATGACAAAACACATTACTTTTAGAACGAAATATTTCTTCAAAATTAACAATATTAAAGAACTTTTAATTAACAATACTAAAGAACTATCCTTTTTTAATTATTATTTAATTTTTAAATAAAGATGTTAAAAAGAATAATTTTATGTAAAAAAAATTCATTAAAATCGTAAGAGTAATTGATAGATAAATTTAAAAATTTGCCAAAAATCAAATTTTATGTCGGTTGTGATTATATTTATTGTAAATGAATATAAGAACAATACGTGTAAATCGATCCAATAAATATTTATGTCGTTCAATGTAAATTACCTTAATACACATCTTGCATGATTTGACGTTTCAAAAAGTTGCCTGCACCTTTTAAAGGCAACCATTAACATTATTTGCGAATATGGCGCGCGGTAGTAGTGCTGGTTTTGATAGACATATTACAATTTTTTCACCTGAAGGGCGACTTTACCAAGTAGGTAAGATTTATGAAAATATTTTGTATTAAAACACAAGTAGCTTTTCTTTCTTGATCGATGTCTTTCAAATTACTAACTTCTACACTAATTTTCTATGCGGAAACCATGACAGCGTGATCAGCAATTTTGAACTTTTTAAACTAAAAGTATTAAATATTTTGCAGAGTATGCGTTTAAAGCGATAAATCAAAGTGGTTTGACATCTGTTGCTGTAAAAGGAGTCGAAACAGCTGTTTTTGCTACACAAAAGAAAGTGCCTGTAAGATAACCTCTTGTTATTGTTATTTCTATTAGTTTTTTATATTATCCTCTCTTTCCCGATCCATGTAATATAATATTTAAGGAACATTCTGTAAATAATGGAAACTTATCAAATTTAAGGATATTTGCTTTATAGGATAAGCTGCTTGATGCTTCCAGTGTTACTCATATTTTTCAACTCACTGAGCACATCGGTTGCCTCGTAACAGGCATGATAGGTAGGCACAATCATTGTTAAAGAATTTTTAATAAGGAAAATTTATAAATATAATATAATAAAAGGAAAAATTAAATATTTGTATAACAATGATTGAAATAAAAAGGATTTCTCTCAATCATTGTTATATAAATATTTAGATTTTTTCTTTTGTTGTTATATTTATTAATTTTTTTTATTAATGACTTTTTTCTGATATCTATTTTAGCTGATAGCAGATCTCAAGTTCAACGTGCAAGATACGAAGCAGCTCATTTTAAATACAAATATGAGTATGAAATTCCTGTAGATGCATTATGCAGACGTATTGCAGACATTAGTCAAGTATATACGCAAAATGCAGAGATGCGGCCTCTTGGATGTTCTATGATGCTTATTTCATATGATAAAGAAAAAGGCCCTTGCGTTTATAAAGCTGATCCTGCAGGATATTATTGTGGTTATAGAGCCATTTCTGTTGGTGCTAAACAAACTGAAGCCAATTCTTATTTGGAAAAAAAATTGAAGAAGAAACAAAACTATGATCATGATGAAACGATACAGTTAGCAATTACATGTTTATCTACTGTTTTATCAGTGGATTTTAAACCTTCAGAGATAGAAGTTGGTGTTGTGTCAAAGGACAATCCCAAATTTCGGTAATTATATTATTATTATTATTTCTGTTTCATATATAAAATGGCTATATAAAATAAATATCTAATAAATATCTGTTTTTGTATTTCAGAACCTTAACGGAACAAGAAATTGATAAGCATCTTACTGCAATTGCTGAGAAAGATTAATGATTTTATGTATAATTCATTACAAATAAATGTCATGTCTTGCTTAATACTGTTTCATTTTTATAATTAAAATATAACAAAAAGTATATTATTAAGTTCAAAATATAATTGTTAACACAAATAAATTATACACATTTGTGTTTAATTAAATAATTAATTTTGAAGTTTTTATTTATCAAATAATAGTTATAAAATAGTGAACTTATTTATAAAATTATTTTCCTGATGCTGTTGCTAAAGGATTTCGTAGAACTAGAATGACAGAATCTCCTCTCAAAAACATTTTTGAGATAAATCTGTCTTTATTTACTGGCTTTGCCTAAACAGAAACAATTGTTCATTTATATTTTCAATTATAAACTTTAGTAAAATGTCTTTTACTTATAGTACTTCACCTTCTTTTTTCCTTTTCCAGTACGTGGAAGTTCAGTCCACATTTCTTTCACATTTTCTAAAACCATGTTGCAATGTCTATCAAATGCTTTTACTCTTCCTAATAATTTTTTGTTATTTCTGCAATTAATTAAAACCTGCGTATTATTTTTCACAGATTGAGTCAATACCGAAAGTGGTCCAGTATTAAATTCTTCTTCTTCTCGTTTTGCTAATTCCTCAGGAGTCATTTCAGACTTTGGCTTAGTTAAAGAAGACCTAAAAATAGTTTTTTTTTTTTTTGTTAGTACAAAATTTAAATATTGATGGAAATTTGAAAAGGAAAATTATAGGTATCATATGAAATTTATATAAAAGAGTAAGGTTAAGTTTTGATATATAAATGCGAAAATTAATATTAATGTGAAAATACTGTGTAAATATTTACATTTTGATAAATTTCTTTTACGAATGAAATCGATAATGAAATTTTTTTTCAGAAATGGTATACAAATTATGTAGTAGTTGTGTTTAAATTTATCACTAAGGCAATACGACGCTTACTTTGCTTCTGAACACCTTCAGGTATTCAGTCCACTTTTAACATAGCCATAGAGGTTATATTTCTTATGTTAATTTTAGCAGTAAAATTATATAAAAAGTGATTTTTCTGTATTCTATATTTGTAGATATATTTATGTTTATAGAAGCTATCCCTACGATGTTTTGTCATTTTATTACAGCACTTTAGAGGTTAAATCTTTAGAGGTTAAATGTATATATGAACATTTTGAAGTGTATTAAAAAATAACAATATGAAAACAGTCCGTCAAAAAAAAGCAAGAAGAAATTTAGGCTTTTTTGTTAACAATTTTAAATTTAGATCGCCGTTTCAAGTTCTTATTGATGGTACATTTACTTTAGCTGCGTTAGAGGTTTGCATTAAAATATATGTATATACTTAAGTCATTGTAATTAGAATTAATATTTTATGTGAATTTGTAATAATTTTTAATTCTTTTTAGAATAAGTTTAATATACAAGATCAGTTATCAAAGTATTTTCAATCTGAAGTAAAATTATTAACTACACCATGTATTATTTTGGAAACAGAAAAATTAAGTTCATTTTCAAAAGCAGTTAGTGGTGCTATGCAAATTGTTAAGCAATATCCTATACATAAATGTGGACACGAAAAATATTCAATTAGTGGCACAAAATGTTTACTATCTATGGTTAGAAAAAATAATTCATTCAGGTATAACAAAAGTTTCACTAGGTAGAGATTAAAAGTTAACGATATTGTATGTATATGTTTGTTATATTTTTTCTAGGTATATCATAGCTACACAAGACAGAGAACTTCAGGATTGCTTAAGAAAAATTCCAGGTGCTCCAATATTATATTTACATGGTAAAGCACCAACTTTGGAAGCACCTTCACAAGTTAGTCGTGAATATGCTAAAAATATTTGTAAAGGATTAGGAATGACTGAATGGGAAAAAGAAAATGTTAAAGTATTAAAAGAAATAGCTGGAATAACTGATGGAACAGAAGTAAAATTAAAAAAGAAGAAGAAAAAAGGTGGCCCAAATCCTCTTAGTTGTTTGAAGAAAAATAAAAATAAAACACAAGTAAAAGTTTCAAAAAATGTTGAAGAGAAGAAATCTGGAAGAAATAAGAAAAGAAAGAAAATGAAAATAGCGGCTCATATTAAAGAAGCATTGATTGCAGAAATAAAGAATAAACAGGAAACATAAAATAAGTTAAATAAATGCATAATTGAAGAAACCTGTGTACATAATATTTGTATGAATTTTGAAAATTTATGTAAATTTACTTTTATTTATGATACACATATTTCTTCTTTTAGTTTACAAAATTGAAATAATCAGAGCAATTATATAAAATGAATTCATCCATAAATATAAATATATGTACTTATTTTCCTAGTAAAATTGTTACTTATGAATACATAAAGTATACAAATATGATATCTATGCTTATGTAATAAAAAACATTGAAAGTTGTAACTAAAAAATTTCACAATCATGTACATTGTAAAGTTGCTTTAACAATTTTTATACAATATTGTATAATACTATTCGATTTTACTCGTGAATATATATAATTATTCGTTACATTTTGAAATATTCTATTCTTTATATTCCTTCATACTATGCAAGTAGTACTAATGATTATATTTAATAAGAATAAGAAAAATAAGTAAATGGAATCACATTATGATTAAGTAAGATGTATAACACTATATATATGTATATTACATCTTCACTCTAATATTTAATCATATAACAAGCACGACATAAATTTTGAACTAGGAACTTTTTATATGTAGGAAACATACAAAAATATAAAGGAAATATAAATGCATATAAATTGAACATTATTTACATTCATTTAAGAATTATATAAATTGAGAATATTGAAACTATACATTTGTTATGATATGAAATAATACATAAATAAAAGATGAATTTTGATTATTTGTTCATATACGCGTTATACTTAATAAGGTGCATTAAAATTGTTTCATATATTAATTTAATATATTATAAAATTTGAGATACAATTTATTAATTTTAAAATGTTTATTTTTTCATGGTAAGAAATATAGAATATCTTGGTTTGTTACAGTTAGCAGCGTATTGATTAAGAGAAAAACGAACGAGATAAAGGTAAAGTAAAATAATATGGAGCAGAAATACTTCAAAATACATATAGTTTTTAAACACAAAATTTATGAAACATTCTTCCGTTAAAAAAGTCATTAGAGCTTATAACTTAAATTCTAATTAAAATTTAATTGCTATAAGATTTAATGTGTATTATACAATATGTCATGAAATGCATTATCTATAGATTAATACAAAGTTAACATTTAGGAGAATTAAGAAAATGTATATTAATCATATGTAGAAATATTTTGAAATTCGCTTTAAATATAAGAACAATACATAGCATAATTTTACAGAAAAATGCTATCAAAAAATGTAATTATAATTATTAAAAATAAATCTTTTCTGTATATCATAAAAGTTATTAAATTTTTATATCAACAGAATAATATTGGTGATTAATAAAACTTTATTAATAATCGATAAAATAATTTATAATTTAAGTTGTTTTTATTATGTATTGTGTCATTATTTTTACGACAATCTCATTTATATCACTTTAGTTATATTGTATAATACATTTATATAATATTTATTTAAGGTCAAGAAAATAATTTTTTGGTAAATTCTCGAATATTTTATAAACGTATATGCTTCGTAAATTAAAAAGATTATAGGTGCAAGTTGCGACAAATTATGTAAACTGCTAACGATAAGTCGTTATACAATATTCTGTCATATTCTATGTAAATTACTGCCAGTCTTAACATGAAGATAATGTGAATATTACTTTCAGATTAAGGTATTTTTTAAACAAAACATATAAAACCTGATGTTAATGGGTTTTCTCTACTCCATACGTATGTAACATCAAGGTTGTTGATTTAAAAGTGCGCGTGCAGCCATAGCTAACATTTTCATACGCCGAATAGAACTGTGACTTGGATTAGCTGCTACAAAAGTAGCCAACTGAGTTTGCAAAGTCATTAACACAGTACCCATATGTTCTCGTGTCACTGGATCATTAGGATCTAAATTTAATATTGCCTCTTCAAGCCACCTATTAAATAAACATAAAAAAATCAGAAAATTTTATTTAACATTAAGTATTATTAATAAAAAATTACCTATGCTTGAGCTCTGTACGATGTCCTAAATCTGCAGATAACTGCTGTACAAGTGAAAGAATTACAGGTTGTTGTAAAATACATCTTGAAGTTTGACCTTGAGGTCCTACTGAAGAAAATACTCTGGATGGTTCTGTTTTTTCACAAACTAATACTACCAATCCTAAATCACTAGCACTAAGAGCTTGTTGGAAGGCAGCATTTAATTGTCCTCGTTGAAGAAGAGATATAACTCGCGCTTTATCATCGGCAACTGCAGATACTGGTATAGCAGGTGTAGTAGCTCGTGAACTATAAATAATATATAAGATTGATTTAATCTTTTTATAAAAACTCTTTTGATATAATAATTTATGATACACTTACCGCGCATTTGTTATCTCAGAAAGTTGTTGATTCAAATGATCTTTAATAAAATCACGAATATATGTCATTTCTCCTTGAAGAATAATTAAACCTCTATTTATTTCGGTTTGTAATTCTTTGCGAACTAATGCGGATAATGCTTCACTTTGTTGTTCATTTTTTTGTTGATATTGTTTATCAGCAATTGCATCCACATTTTGAAGATCTAAAAAAAATAAGAAAAATGTTTTATATAAAATTAGATATATTGGTATTTTTTAAAAATTGTATCAGATATCTTACATTCATGAGTACCCCTAACAAAAGCATCTTGTACTTGTCTAAACATTGTTTGACATGCTTTCTCCATGCCAGGTAGAAGAACATTTGTAAAAGCTTCTTTAAATGCTGCGTCTAATGCTGGTTTTGCTGCATTCATTGCTGCCGTAGTAAGTGTATCTTTTATATGGTTACTATTAATTAAATCTGTTAAATTCTTTTTTAAGAGTTCATCCATTCGAGCAGAATCTAATCTAAGTTGATGCTTTAACGGTTCTACTGTGTTTTCTATAATACGTGGTAAAGTAGTTTCAATTTTATCTTTAATTGTTGTTTCAAGTGTTTTAAGGAATTCGTGTTGGCGAGCCATTTGGCCATATAACGTTTGTTCAAAAGTTGCAGTTTGTTGTTGAGTAGCTCGTGTTAAAGCAGAGTCTATTCGCGTGGAAATTGGTGTCTCTTGTCTTAATCTAGTCACTTCAGTACGTAATTCTCTTAATTCTTGTCGTTGATCTTGAATTATTTCTAAAATTGACTCTATTTTATTTATTAACTCAAGAGTATTTAATTCATTTGCTGTTTGCCAGGTATTTTCAGCATTTCCTTTAGTATGTGTCGTCGATTTTGATTCGTCTTTTAATTTTTTTCTTTTTTCTTCGTCGTTTGTGAATCCATCAGCTTCTTGCATTGCGTGCCTGCTTACATCTTTTAATAATACCATCGGAATATTACGCCAATCTTCATCAGCAGTATTGGTAGTTTCTGGTTTATTTTCAGTTTCTGCTTCTTCATCTTTTGAAAGGGATAAAATTTCTCTTACTTCTCTGGATGGGCTGCTATTACTACTTGCAGGTGCTTGTTCTTCTAACTCGCTTGTGGCTAATGGTGGATCTGCATTTAGAGCCTGTACCGCTTGTGCAAGCGAGGGACTAGGAGATAAGACTTTATCTAATTCTGGACTACTAGGGCGAGAATCTAATTCATTATTTTCTTTTTTAGCAGGCGAACTGAATGCATCAGGTGTCATTAGATTTAAACTAGTATTATGATTTGTTGTTGTTTCAATTGTAGTAGATAAGGAACGATTTTCTTCACAATTCTCCCCTGAAATCCCATTGTGATTAACATTTCCCATATCTGGTAAGTCTTCATTGTAGCCCAGTGCATCATGAGTCAGTGTATCCATGAGGCAGTTACCACTCACTTGTGAGGCAGGTTTAAAAGCAATGTGACATTCTTGTAATGACTTTGGTTGGACTAAGTACATCCTAATAACAAGTTGCTCTTCGGTATCTTCTTCACAAGGACATAAGTCTTCCAGTGATTCGCCAGTGGGTCGTACTTTACGTAGACCAGCGTCAACAATTCCAAAACTCAATATTGGATATGGGAGAAGGAATTCTGATATTGAATTTACTGATGTTACTTCATCATTATCTTTTGTAAGACTTAATATATAGAGAACTTTGTTGTATATATCTGATAATAAAAGATATCCTGCGCTAAGATCTAAGCCGGCTTTCAACACCGGTAATTTACCGGTAGAAGGTGTTGGTGCAAATTTAATGGTTTGCAAACAGGACCACACTTCACAAGACCAAACTTTTAATTCTGTATTATTGTCACATCCAGTTATGGCAAACCTCCAAAATTGAACTCTACGGAACAAAATAAAATAATCATTATAACTATAATTTTAATGATAAAATGAATTTAATAGAATACCCTTTTAAGCACTGCTTACTCTGGATGGTATGTTTTATGATCATCTAGGAAGAACAAGCAGGAAATAGGTCGTCCACCATGTGGTCTCCATTGATGTAAACAACGAGGTTGTGCTTGATTACCATGAGGATTGCTATGTAAGTAAACTTGGAAGAATTTGACTTCTCCATCGAAACTAGCTGTAGCTAAAGCTGTACCATCTGGACTGAATGTTGCTTCTATGATTGTGTCAGAATGTTGGTCTATTTCTAGCATGCCTCCATTTTCCTTTACAGCTGGATCAGTTGCCTATCATTTAGTCAAACAGTTGGATACTTTGTTCATTTTGTATGGATTTTATAATCTGTAAGTAAGGTACACATTCACCTCTATTGATCTGAATCTTGCTGAAACAGTATTAACTGACCACAACTCTACTTTGGAACCACGAGTTAGAACTAAAAGTTTTGAAACTTTATCTCCATCTGATGGTACATCTTCAGGAATATACGGACACCATATCACACGATGACTGGTAGGAGATATATCTTCTGCATCTACTTGCAGCAATAAACTGCATAACAATTCAGATGGTGTTGATTCGATGTTATGTATAAAAAGATTTCCCAAATAATCAACACATGCCAAAATTGCATTTGAAACATGTGCAAAAGCTAGATCTTGTATTGCTGCACGCATTCCTCTTAACAGAGCTCTTTGTTCCATTTCTTTATATACAACTCTAACCATACCTCCTCCATTACCAACTAAATAATGTTACTTTCTTAAATTTAAATGACAAGAAAATAGTTGTAATTTATATTTGAATTTGAAGATTACCTTTTATACCATAAGCTAAATATTTTCCAGACATATGAACAGCTAATAATTGTCCTGGATAAAAGTTATGCTCCCATGTAAAATCAACAATATTTTTTAGTTTCACCTTCGAACTACCATGATTATGTCCTCCTGGCGAAGGAATAACAACAACATTGGTACTATATAATTCAACTGAATGTTGATTTTCTTGCCCAGTGAATTCCCTACGTAAAGCATACAATCTTTATACGTATATGAAAAAAAGAAAATTTAACAATAAAGAAGTAATTAAAACGAGGTCGATAAATTTAATCGTAAAGATTATTGATTAACATAAAAAAATTCGAAAATTTTCTTTGTATTAACGTGGCGCAATAAAAAAAAGCAGATAAAAAACAAAAGCATCAATTATTATGAATAAAAGAGATGTAGAAGTGTACAAAAATTGTTACTTTGTTCACCAATAAATGAAATAAAGCGAGGATTTAACAAATATTTACACTGTTTGCTGGTATTGAAGTTTTAGGTTATCCTCTCCTGTTTTGATCATTTTGCCAAATGTTACAGCGTATTCTAAAAAGTGGTAAAATTAACAAAATTTTAGGCGATTAGCGTGCCGGAATTCTAACCCTTGCCGGTGGCACGCCTGATAACGATATTTTATCAGCCTTACCTCTCGTGCATATATTTACCGGATTGCGAAATTTTGTTTATTGACGATTGCGTCCTTTATTTTAATAAAACATATATGAACTATTGTTTCATCGATGCAAATAAATAACGTGCTTCACGAACATAATTCAATGAAATTATCAAAAACGAAATGTCAGACAGCCATCAGATACTTGTCAGAAAAACGGACCGGAAGTGCACCGACGGTATTTTATATACTTCGCACTATGTGGCGCTTTATGTTATCTTAATTTGAAACGTTTCAATCGCTAATCATTTTTCATTCAATCATCTTTCAGACCGCACAGGCAAGAAGACAATATTTATTTAAATATTTTCCTTTATCTAAATAAATTATAAAACAATCATATTAGTTGTAAGAATTATGTTTTCGGTAATAGTGAATTTGTAGTTATGATATGATTTAACAGTAATCAACGTTCTACACAGAATATTTTTTTATTTAAATGGTTGCTCGCAAGGGATCCTGTATTGTAGATTTTACACTTTATTTCGTATAATACACTATAATAGACAGGCTTTTCTTTCCATATGTGACTATCTTTTGGAAAATGGCAGTAGTGCTCAAACGTACGTAGACCCAATGAAAGTGGCAGTAAATTTCTCAAATTTGAATATCTTTTAATTGTGCTTGAATATTACAAATCCCAGTGAGGCATTCTTCTATTTTTTTTAACCCTTTGCGTTTATTTCGAATTCCTCTGGTAACTAGATCTTATAAAAAATATATATGCTATCTTCGATATCGATTTTTTGAATAAAAAATTAAAAAAAAGCTAATGAAAATAATAATAAAATCGAATATATATCACATAGAAGGATTTTTAAAAAAGTTATTGAATGAGTGTCGTAAGACACGTATATCATTTATTTACGACTGTATATATTTCACTGAAAAACCTAGTTCATTAAGAAGCTACGTTTATGAAACAATAAGAAATAAAAAAATTTCTTAAATCTTAAAATCATTTCTGCGTATTTCTTTTTAAATATAAGAATACTCCTGAATGAAATAAACTTAAGAAGAGAAGAAAACATTTTTCGATAGGATCAGAGGTAATGGAAATACGATTGATATCATATAAGAGAATTTTTGGAAATCGACAAAGAGATCAATGTTTCTGTGTAATTTTTATTCTATCACGTTCCAGTCATATTTCATGCAACGAAGTAGACTAAAATATTCGAGGCACCGAGGCAACAGTTTTCTCTGAATTTTCAATTCGAATCGTACGATCCAGCATTTTTGTTCTGCGTTCTTAATCATTAATCATCAACGAGAAATGTTCGTTTTTCTTTTTCTTTTCATTCTTTGGCTATTAAGATGTTTTTATTTCATCGCTGAAAATAACAATTGTTGTCCTTCTAACTTTACTAGTTCCGCTATGAGTCATGGAGCGCGTTTACTAAGAAAAAAAAAAAAGTTATTAAAGAATAATTGACGTGCACTATTGTCAATGTTACTATGTGTTACTTTTATATATACAGGGCGCTTCATTTAAAGATGTCAACAGTTATATTTGTTATAATAATTATATTACAGGAATATGTTGAATTTGAAGTTTAAAAGTACCGAATAAGAAGAATTGACGCAGAAGTGTCAAGAACTGTGTTCAAAGTGTTTTATTATTTATTAATTAAATAATAATTAAAATTTAGCAATTCTTAGTGTTATCTCTGAAAATGTACAAATTATGTTTGAAAATGGATCACCCTGTATCGCATATACTAATCATAAATCAGAATAGAAATATTTCTATCTTGAGGAAATCGATATTTCGCATCAAGGGTTAAAAAGTTCATATCGGTTGCAGATAATCGATTTTTCACGCTACGGGAATATATATATATATATATATATATACATACATACATATATATATTCTCTTTTTTTTTCATATTCTTTTTTTGTCATTTTTTCTTTCTTCTTTTTTCTTTTTTTGATATTTGGGTCTTTCTTTATACTATAATATTATTAGAATGACAAGCACACTGAGACACTGCGCCAATCCAATAGAAAAACAATATTTGTAATTATTGTGCCAATAGTATTCACAGTTTCGCGACGAAGAAGCACGACGATATATTTATTCGTAACTCTCACGATCATTTTTATTAGATCGATAATTCTGTCGCACCCCTTTCGTCCGACTTTTTTTTCCGCTAATGAATAACAACTTAACGATTAAGACCTTAATGGTTGTATCATTATACGTAAGCGTAATATTTCGATTCGTCTAACGAGAGCAACTATATTATATTATAGTCGATCGTATAACCGCTAAGGGAAGTACGCGTATATAACGATTGTAAGGGAAACGATCATTATTCGCGCGAAGAATAAACTTTATATCAATTCCTCTACGTAAAATGATCGAGAAATATATGCTCGGAAATATTGACTCGTGAACGATTGCCTTTGGAAATGATAAATTTGCTAAATATGAAAGAAAAGCGGAAGGGAACAGAAAGATACGCTTCCTTTCAAGAAAGATGACGAAATTGAAAGAATTCGAGGAAACAATGGGCATAGCTGACGTTGAATTGAAACATTACACACGAAGTTGGTCATCACTGCTACAAGATAAAATTTAGGATCATTCTACAAGTTACATGGTTTATCGACGTCGTGATGGTCCCTGCGGGAGTTATATACTTGGTGTCGTATTTTTTCGTTACACTTTTTTTTTATACAAAAGCATAACACACACGCGTGAAACGCGATGCAAAAGCGAAATACGTAGATACAGATTAGATTAACATTTATCTGCTGCTGCGTGAAAAAATTTATTACTCTTTATTTTCGCAAATCGATCGAAGCATATTACTCGATATTATCGCGACGATTTGTTGTCAAAATATGATCAAATTCATTTTGATCTCTATTACAATTGACATTTTGGAATAATGTAAAGCGAATGCAAGTTACGAGTGCTTGAAACTGAACGCAATAGTTCAACGAAATTACGAATCAACGTATAGAAAAAAATGCAATACAATTGTCAAATAGTTCGGACGGAAGATCTGAAAAATATATTCTGAAAAAATGATCAAAAGGTTTCTGTAATTTAATGATAAATAGTTTGGTGCACCCGTGGAAACGAGGCAATGGAAATTGCAAATGTACTTATAGAAGCTTTGTACAGGCAATGAGAAAGTGCGTGCTGACGCAGTCATAGAAGAATCCTACGAGTCCTATGAATTCCATACCACAATACTGATTATTATGTGTAACACGTTGGCTGAATCGATTTTTGATTAAACCTCGTAATAGGATATATCTATGTCTGTTTCCTACTTATTTAGCAATACAATATTTAATATGTGTACCACTTCTATCTTTTAATGATCCGTCGTGCGTTAATACGCGTACAATTGAAAAAGCGTTAACACTGTTTGTGTCAGGAGATGGCCAACGTGTAAAAGACAATAAGTTAAAAAGGAACTTAATGAACTAATTTATAACTGTGCGCAACTATTGCACCGATTAACAAGCTACATCGCATCAAATCGAAAATATATGCATAATTTTCGTAACGTCTAATTGTGCGATTCGATACGAAAGATAGAACGCGGAAAAACTGAACCTCACGATGCTATTTTATAGCTGCGCTCGGTTTGCTGATATGCTTACGATATATATTGTTCCGGCTTAGAAGCCATCGAATAAATAAATAAGTTCGGACGAATAAATAAATAAATAAATAAAACCAATCGATCGTGATTTATGTCTAAGCAGTTACGACTAAGCTTCCGTACAAAAATCTTAATGTTAAGAGAGGAAAGTAGAATCTTTAATTGTTGGACGGAGTCGTGCAAAAAAGAGGGACAATTTGAGTCGTTTTATGCGCTAAACTTTCTTCTTTATAAAAGTAAACAGCTACACGACAAGCTCAGTCGAGGATATACAGATCAAAAAGCAACAAATAGAATATAAAATAACATACAACAAACACATACTCCACGTTTAATTGAAATAATATATATCTAATATAAAATATATATATTATATAATTGATATAAAATTTACTAAATTTTATACTCTTTATATGCAACAAATCTTACTCGTCCAACAATAAGAGGTATGATCTGCTTATCCTCAACAGTAATATTTTATGGAGAAATAAAATCCTGATATCTCTATCGACGTGTTGTACGAAGAAAAAAGAATGACTAAAGACGTCATTCGTTAATATCATCTAGATAATGTTACCTACAAGATTATTTTCTCTTTTGCATGATACCGTACAATCCCTTGTGTCGGTATATGTAAATAATTATACGCTCGATTGCAATAGTACGGGCTTGTACTTACTTGCATGTTTAAAGCGGTAGACTCAAGTCATGGATTCGAGAAACAAGAAAGAAGAACATATATTCGGCGCATCTCAGCATAGTATACAAAACGATCAAAATTTTAACACGATGTCGAGCTTCTCAATATACCGATAACCTGGATGAGCCTACCGCTGATTCTATCACTAAGACGAACGATGCTTATTATTCTAAAAAATACTGTACACAAGAATACCTAAGTTACGTCGAAGCTCGTTCCACGCGCTCGGACGAGCACTGAAGCTATGTGAAACACGATCGAACTGATACGCTTTCTTCTTCTTTTCTTTTAATTAGGACAAGATAAAACAGGCGGAACGATGTTGAAACTACGTTCTGACAGGAGTTGATTATTTCGATTTTTCAGTTTCGTTTGATAACATCGAAGTTCACCTCTTTAGGAAGCGAAAGAATCCTCGACCTTTCTCTGGCGGAGGTGCCATTAACATCGGTACTTGGTTTTTATGTGTTATATGAATCTGAAACAATGTATAGAAATGTATAGAAATTTTGTATGCATACGTATAATGAAATAATTATTGAATGTTTAAAAAATTATTAACTCACAGTGCATGGACCCTGCATCCATGGTTCACCGTCGATTTGCATTGGAAAACGTTTGCTGGTGGTGATGGTGACGCTACTGCATTGAGCCAATCTTCTACCGGAATGACGAAGTCCAGTTTTCACTTGGCCCATGTGCAAACAGTTCTCTAAACCGATCACCTCTATGAGATTGTCTCCAATATCTATAAATATACCAATTATTTTTCATTTGTTCTGACTGCATTTTTTGTTAAGTGGTTATTAAACATTAATGAAATACTTGCCTTGTATCGCGGCTGTAAGATCCACCGAATTAAAGCTGCTGGTGCTGAGTTCTTTGTCTGGTCGTTTCTTCCGTTTCCCAAGACGATGTCTCGTATGGTGTTCACCCCAGAGATTGGAACCGCCGTGAGTAAAAGGAATGTTTAATAACGCGACACCCTGGAGGGAAGGTCCGTGGGCTAAATCTAACGGAGTTCCGTCACACTATACGAAAGAAAAGTCACGATCAATATCACTGGACAAACAGAATTAATTAGGCTTAAACATTTACGTACAATGATCTCAAGATCTTCATGAAGATTCTTACAGCTGGCAGCAAATTGTTCCGTGGTCGCGTACTCGAAGTACCAAAGTTTGTTCTTCATCCTGCTATTGAATTTCTCAGGATTCTTTTCCCTTTCCATATGGAACTTTACGCAGATCGCCGCGTCCACGCCCACGGAGAAGTAATTGTTAATGATATTGTACGGAATACTGTCTTGATTTGGCTTCTTTTCATCTTTCTGATCGAGCACTTCTATTTGCCAGCGGTCCATCATCACAGTTGTCGATTTCTCTATTTTCTAGAATTTAATTTACACAGTATACGTAATTTATTTTACACAGTATACGTAAGTTTATATAATCCATCTTTTCAACTATTCGAGTAAAAATCCACTTTTTATTTACATACTTTGAGTACTTTGTGGATAGCCTCTCCTTCGTAACCACCACCCCATCGCAAACACCTTGCAAGGTCGTTGCCGGTACCTAATGGTATGACACCTACGGCGGGTTGGTGCTCGAACTGAACGCGATCTGAAGATTCAAACATAAAATGATGCTTACAAACGAAACATTTATGGACCTAATTCTCAAGCCGTTGTGATCGTACCCATTGTTTCTAAGACCCAGCCAACGGTACCATCACCGCCGCAGCAGATCACCTTAAAGTTCTCCACGTCCTTGAACATTTGCAAACCCTGCATAGGTCCGCCCACGGCTAGATTATGAACTTGGCGCGGGTTCAAGATATATTGGAACTTCCTCAACATGCGTTCACCTTGCCTCCCTCCGGATTTTGGATTTATGAACACCAGGAGGGGCACAGTACCCGGCGGCGGTGTAATTTGGAAGGACATGGCTGGCTGTTGATTGGTTGCAGTACCAGACGTCAAGAATCCACTATGCTAATAGAATTTTGCATCTCAGATTAGAATCCTTTGATGCCGTGTCTGACTGGTGTTTAATCATTCGTCTTTTAATCATTGCACTTACCGAGCTAACAGTCGACGAATCCTGGCCGTGTTTGCTCCCCCTTTTGCTATCCCTGGACAACGATCTCTGCCTGTCCAGGACAACCGGACAAATCGCCGTAGGTGGCAGGATATGGACTGCATAGTCACCCAGCGTGCATTCTGCCCTCACTTGCGAAACGCATCTGTTATGCAGCTGTAAAATCGTTGTCATTTTTAGCACATTTTTAGTACATTTTAGTATATTTCTTTTTTTTTTCAGTGAAAATCCAAAAAAACTCTACATCGAAATTTATGTAAAAATACCGAAAACTTACTTACACGCATTTCGAAAAACTGTTGACGTAATTTAACTTAATTGCCAACGTAAAGATTAAATCCGAGAAAAGAAATGATCAAAGAAAGAAAGATCACTCACTGTCAATTGACACCACCTGCAGTGCAAGCCCGTGATCCCGTTGTAACTCTTGATAGTTTTTCTACATTTAAAGCATTTGCCATGACAATTCCCCTCCACCCAATGGTGCGCCATTGTCTGCGACGTTTTTTTGCTTTTCACGTAGGTGGCTATGCAAGAGGCTGGCGCTCTTTGGACGCATCTTTCATGAACCGTGTACTTGCAGACTGTGGGAAAAGAGAACGGCTCGTTTGTCTCCCGTTTCGATGCAAATGAAAAGGATCGTTAGTTAAGGCGGTAGTTAAGGCGTTACAACAACTCCTCTCTTTTTCCCTTCGATGAACAAACCGGATCGATACCGCTTTACGAAAATTCGTTGCGAATTACCGAGGAGCAAAGTGAGGAAAAGAGAGAAAGAGAGAGAAAAAGAGGAAAGAAAAGAAAAAAGAAGAAAGGTGGAGGCTCATCAGATGGAAATGTTTTCTAATAAAACACCCGCGAAGAAAGAACCGCGACATCAAAGAAACTTCGATAATACTTACAAACACAACAAAGACCCTTCTTGCCGAGACCGACCAACATATTCAAACAGAGATTGCAGTAGGCAGGCTTGCTAAAGTGTTTTAGCCTCCAGAGGTGGTTACCATCTTCCTTTACGTGGGAATCCAAGCCCAAAAGAACCAGCAACGGGATCGTCGTCAGGCCACCCCTTTTCCACTCTTCCAGAGATACCGTGCCATCCGCGTCGTAGTCTATCTCCAGCATCATGTCTTGCAGTATCTAGAAATATCGAGCAGTTATTATTTAAATCGATTTCTCATTTATTCGCTGTTCGTATGTACGTACGAGGAACTTGGACTCTACGTATCTCTCTCGCAAATTCCCGATATTTCATCTTTGTTGGAGGAACGTTTTTGGAAAAAGTTTCTCCTATCAATTTTACAAAAATGGCTCCGAGAAAGGAAGAATATACCGCGTTCGGATAAGATAGAAATGGAGTCATCGAGTCAGGGTGCGCATGGGTGATTGTGTCAGTGCGTGTATAAAGAGGAATATTAATGACATTCGTCGCAACTCACCGGTTTCAATTCGGAGACATCCCATCCGAGATACTCAGCCACATTCATCATCTGATTGACAATGCAGTCCATCTCCTGGGGACACGCGATAATGATGTTAGATCCGTGGCTACGCTAGACAAGACGCTTTCGAACCGATCTATTTCAATTCGTTGATAGACTTCGTCTTACGATCGTAGAGACGTATCTACGATTAATTACTTTCGCGATGTGGAAAATCTGCCGAACCTCTCGTTTAACAGGAAGTACATAAATATAAAATCGTTCAAAACCTGTACAAAGTAATTCTAATTGCTATACGATTTCCATTCTCGCCCTTCGTGTCGAGAAGGCTCGATGAGAATCGATTGTCGTCCGTAGTGATTGAAGGAAAGGGAAGAAAAAAACGAAGAAAAAGTGAAAGGAAAAGAAAAGAAACTAAAACGGGGAAATCGAAGTTTCTCTCGTTTCTACTCACGTTTGTGTCAAGAACGCCGTTTCCGTCTGTATCGTACAGCCGGAACATGACTGGAAAAAAAAAGGAGAGAAAAGGCAAATGAATTAATGCGCGTTGAAATTGGCGTGCAACAAGTTGCAGGCAGATATGCAAGCTCGAGTGCGCTGTACGCGAGTGCAACTAGCGAAGCAGACCGAGAGAATGACTGGCGTTGGACACGCGAGCCTGAATGTTTTAAGGATTCGCACAGTCGCGATTCGTTGGTGCGTGAATGTTTGTCTTTCGCGAGGCCGTGACTCGCGAAATCGAAATGGCATGAGAAAATACGTTAATATCGGCTACCCGAGAGATCTAATCGGACAAAAATATCCCCGTTTTCGCTAGGGTCGAATTAACTTTTCCCGATGCAAAAAGAAAACGATTACTCACACTCTAATTTATCTTCTGGCCTGCCAGCTTCCAGGAGGGAAAGGTAGCACACGATATCCTTGAGGCTGACTTTAACCGAGTGGACATCTATCGTGCTCTGTTTCCTAACGAAGTTCCTCATCTCTGTGAATTGGAAGATAATGAACGAAGCGTGTCATTTAATTGCTCCAAAACTTCTCGCCCACTCATTCATTATCGTTTAGTCTCTTCGTCGCCGCAAGTGATTACACGTATCCAACGTTTAATTCGGCACGAGGAATTAAAAGCAATCTACGTCCGAGTAGTTAAGGACGGTTATAAGTCGGACGTTAAAATTTTCTCCCGGAACTCTGATTTAACGCGGCATTTTACGTACTATTTCTTTTGTGATAAACGAGTTCTGACGAACAATTCTATTCGAAGAGAATAAGAGAGACGTCGTTACAATTTCCCACCATCGTAACCATTGCGTGAGTCGACAGTTCCATTACATTACATTAGAAACATAAACCTGTTGAGTCACACGGCGTCGTTGCAACCAGAGTGTATGCAGCAATCCTGAACGTAAAACGCCATTGTGAATGACTGACGTCCACGAGATGCGACTAGACAGTCTGCGACTATTACTGCGTCAACTTGTCAGAGTTCGCGCGAAATTCCCTCGGCTAGCTTTCCAGGAAAAATCGTCGTCTGACGGCGGTGTCGAAAAGTCCGGTCGAGTATTATTTTTGGATTAGAACGGAATGGCTTTCGTCAGTTGCGTCTAAGTGCCTCCGCAAGGAACCTGTTGCTTCGCAACTGGGATTTAGGAACCAAGTATCGATGCATGCACACGAGTACCGGCTCTAATTATAACGATCGAGCATTGCACGTGCACGATCGCCCGTTCATAATGAATATTCTTGGAACACGATACTCGCGGGCGCGGAGTTGCGTGTTTTGCCGCGCGCGATTTCGCTTCGATGCGAAAACAATCCCTCGATCGAACGATCGAAAATGCAACAAACGTTCGTTCTGATTGCCAGTTTATTCTCGCGTGAAGTATAGCAACCTTTGACATTTGATATCCCGCTGTTACATTCCCGCGTGTGCTTTTATAACAAAACGTAACTCGATAACCAAACTCGACTTCTTACGGCCGCAGTTTATCGCTTAATCTCTTTTTTATATGAAAATCTTTTTATATAAAATCTGTAACATCTACGTAACTAAACAGAGGGATGCAATTGCGAAGAATGATCGAAAGAATCATTCGCCTCGGCCGCGCTGACGGAGACAAACGAGTAGAAAAATGCGGCCGCCACTCGTCGGAGATTTGAGGAAACAACCTCGCCGAGTGATTTCCAATGGCACTGATTTTAAAATAGACACTTGGCGTAGCCTCGGATAGTAATATAATTCCGAACGATCCTGAAATACATCTGTAACAAATGTTTCAATCATCCGGCAAAGAAGAACACATACGTACGTATTGAGTTTCACCGAAATTCGACGATTCATACGAACTAGACGATTTCTGAACCGTTCGAGGACGACTCAATAAAACAAGTAGAACGTGATTGTCTGACCGAGAGGGGCGACTAGCAGTTCGCTACATTCCCGATATATAAATAGTCTCGAATCGGAGACAAGAGAGACGAAGCCTCGTGACATCGATATTGTCCCTGTAATTCCCTCTCCTTTCTCCCCCCTCTGTGATTTTTACGAGTCTCCGGATACGCAGGCACCTGAGATGTCCCCGTGAAGGAAACAGGGAAGAAGACGAGAGAGGCAAAAAAAAAAAAAAAAGAAGAAAAAAGAAAGGATGGAAGATAGTAGGATAAAGCGGCTGGTCACGAGGGAAATAAAGCCGGTCGATCAATCGTGGAAGGCGAACGATTTATCGTTAGTACGCGCAACAATGTTGAAACAAATTCATCGGCTGTTCTATTACTCTCTGGCGGTCCATTCCGCTTCGTCCGTGATTTCTCGATGGTTGTGCTCGCGATTTATCTCGAGCGGCCGATTTCGAACGACCCGCCGTGAAAACTGATTTCGTCCTCGCGGAGAATCGTGTTTTAAATTCCCACCGTTGAAAAAAGCCAACAGTACCGCCGCGCAGTACCAATTTACTGATTGCGAGTTGCACGTTCGCTCTCGTTTCTGACGAGGTTCTACAGCCGTGTTCCACATCGTTGTGCAAGAAAAGAATACTCGTCGGAACAACGAACGACACGACGAATTAACACGACGGCCGTTTTAGACAGACGAAATTTCACGAATTCAAAAGACAAATATCGACGTTCAGCGTGCAATCGGACGATTTTGACGTCCTGCCGTTCGATGAAACCACGACTTGCCACACTGCGACTAATTTTTTATTACTCGTCCAAACAACGAGATAGTACGTACGAAGCGCGAGAAATGAAAAGGAAGAAAAGGAAAAGAAGTTCATCGATCATCAGCAGAGAGGCGCACAGTATGGCAAGTTCATTTGAGAAGCTTGACTGCAATTTATTCCATCGAGCAACGAGATCACTGCGAACAATTAATTTAATTGAAACCATCGATGCTCGCCGGATGACACGATTGATTGCTTCGCCGCGACGATCACGGCGTAATGAATAACCCGGACGGGGTTAACTTATTCGACGTTATTTCCGGCGAGATTTCATTTCGCCGTATGAATAGAATCATCCTGGATGGCCACGTGTATTGTTTCCCGCGACGATTAATCCCCGCACACGTTGCGGAAAAAAAAAGAAAAAAAAAAAAAAAAGAAAAACGATACTCTTCCGTGATGTCATTTTCGTTTGATAAAAGGGCTCGATGTTTCGTCCGTTGCCAACGACGGGAAATTATTGATATGCCGCGGCGGGTGTCGCTGACGCAAGTGTTTTTCACATCGATACGAGTGGTTCGTGAGTACTTTTTAATTCTCGTGTTACAGACATTAGCGAAAATTAGCGATAGTCGTTTTACACCAATCGCCGATGCGAGTAAAACGACTATATTAAAGCCGTTAATGACTTTATAATGCGATTAGACGATGAAGTTTACCTTCGAAGAAAGTCGAAAAGGTAAAACAAATTCTACGACGTAAATTACTCGAAGAGAGCGACACTTAAACTTTCCCGAGTTAATTACTTGGAAGCTAGTTACCGAAAAGCAAGACTAGATTACCCGATATCTCGTACCTTGAACTTGAATACTTGAATATTTTAATATTAACTCTTTCTGTCAAAATCGAAATAACGTTGCGGAAAAATTTCAATTCGAGATACACGTTGTACGTGTGTTAATTACTTGGAAGCTAGTTACTAAAAAGCAAGACCACATTACTGGTCGATATCTCGTACTTGAATATTTTAATATTAACTCTCTCTGTCAAAATCGAAATAACGTTGCGGAAAAATTTCAATTCGAGATACACGTTGTATGCGTGTTAATTATTTGGAAGCTAGTTATTAAAAAGCAAGACCAGATTACTCGATATCTCGTACTTTAGACTTGAATAGTTTAATATTAACTCTGTCAAAATCGAAATAACGTTGCGGAAAAATTTTAATTCGAGATACACGTTGTATGTGTGTTAATTACTTGGAAGCTAGTTACTAAAAAGCAAGACCACATTACTGGTCGATATCTCGTACTTGAATATTTTAATATTAACTCTCTCTGTCAAAATCGAAATAACGTTGCGGAAAAATTTCAATTCGAGATACACGTTGTATGCGTGTTAATTATTTGGAAGCTAGTTATTAAAAAGCAAGACCAGATTACTCGATATCTCGTACTTTAGACTTGAATAGTTTAATATTAACTCTGTCAAAATCGAAATAACGTTGCGGAAAAATTTTAATTCGAGATACACGTTGTATGTGTGTTAATTACTTGGAAGCTAGTTACTAAAAAGCAAGACCACATTACTGGTCGATATCTCGTACTTGAATATTTTAATATTAACTCTCTCTGTCAAAATCGAAATAACGTTGCGGAAAAATTTCAATTAGAGATACATATTGTGTGTGTGTTAATTACTTGGAAGCTAGTTACTAAAAAGCAAGACCAGATTACTGGTCTATATCTCGTACTTTGGACTTGAACATTTTAATATTAACCCTTTGTCAAAATCGAAATAACGTTGCGGAAAAATTTCAATTCGAGATACACGTTGTATGTGTGTTAATTATTTGGAAGCTAGTTACTAAAAAGCAAGACCAGATTACTCGATATCTCGTACCTTGGACTTGAATATTTTAACGTTTTAATATTGACTGTCTGTCAAAATCGAAATAACGTTGCGGGAAAAATTTCAATTAGAGATACATGTTGTATTGGGCGACATATCGTTATTAATAAAATTCCACTCGCTGCCGTATCGCTCAATCAGATGTCCAACAATTTTGCACGCTGCATAAAGTTCACAGAGAGCAGGAAACGCAATTCGTTCAGAATGCTATTAAATTGCTCTTTCTCAGTTCAAAAATATACAAAAAAAAAAAAAAAAATATCGCCTCGTTCTCTCACCTTCCTTTAGCAACGGCCCAGGAATATCCGACAAACGTATTCGGTCGCTCTTCGGTACCATTCTGTCAGGATTCGATTATTAACGAGCGACTGCAGAGTTGGGAGAAGCCAGGTCGTAGTTCAGAGTACCATTAGGCGATCCGCCGATCACGATCAACGATTAATGTACAGCGAGAAATATGAAGATGACACTTGTTGCTTGCCGCGTGTCTTGAGAGATACTGAGAAAGTGTATCATGGGAGTTTCAAGTCGAAGAAGAGTCGCGAGTCTCCTCTTAGTTTGATGTTATTTATACCGGATGATACCGGCGCGTCGTTATTTCGGGGATCGGACGAATACGCAAGCTCTCAGGCGAGTAGCGGGACAATCGAAAGACGCGAACGACGTTTGAAATTGAGTCGATTGATTTGTTTACTTGTGTACTGGTTGCCATTTATTGGAATAACGACAGGGCAGCGTTGAATCGGCAGAAATTAATATAAAGGAAAGAAACTGTAAGTTTGTAGTGTCTGTTGTTGAAAAAAAAAAAAAAAAAAAATAAGAGAATGAATCACTCCAGGGATCGAAAAAGTTAAGTAACTTTTAAATAGTTGGTTCTATTTGAAACGTGAAACGTTTTTTGCGAAAAAAAAAACGTTCTTCCCGATGAGGGCAGATAAATGAATTTTCAAATGAAATTTTTGAAAGTAAAGGTTTCGGATCGAATGGAATTTATGAAATATGAAAATAAAAATTTTCCTGTCGGAGTAGCAGATAATTTGTCGCAAATACCACTGACACCGAATATTATTCAATGAACAGTACTCGAATGAGGAAATGAACTTTTAATTGAATGTGTTCTAAAATAAATTGCCACGGAACTTTTATTGTATAAATTCTGTAAAATATCTGCTCAATGAGAACACTATTCCTAAATGTAACACTTCTTTCTATGAAAATGCCACAAAAACAGATATTTGTTTTACACGAGGTATACAAGTCCGAATTTCTTCAAAGACGAAAAAAAAAACTTTAATATCGATAATATCGATCCCTGGATCTCATGGATGTTTGGTATAATATATAAGTTATACAGTTTCTTTAAAATCATAACACGTGGAGCATATTGTAATAATTATTTTAATTATACGTTTATTTATTAATATTTTATTGTCTCGTCGCACATCGTCACGCGGCCTTTCCGTCATTTTTAATAATTCCCTCCGGACGAAATCGATCTTTTTGATCACGAAACGAAGGTGACAACAAGACAAGGTAAGAACAGAACGTTTGATGTCGCTCGCTCAACTCTTTTCATGTTTCGAAAATATATCGCCTTTGAGATTTCGTTCGCGCTGGACATTTCGCAAAGATCCCGGCAGCTAAAACGGCTAATCTTGAATTTTCCCCGGGTCACGCCGTGACATTTCGCAAAGATCAAACTGTCATTTTAAAACGGATATTTACGCGATTTCCTGGATTTCGAAGATCACGTACGTTTAGTCTACCATGTCAAAATCTCGTCAAAGTCTGCTAAATATTTCCACGACATCCAAACGGATTAAAGGTCACTCTTTACTCGCCATTACCCGATACTCTTTTTTCCCAGACACCCTTTCATCTTCGCAACTTTCGTACTTCGCAGTTATTACATTTACGCAACCTCGTTTGCCTGAATGAAATTTCAGTTGCCGTTAGATTAACTGAACTCTGACTTGAGTAAATTTACTGAATTAATGAAGCTCTTTCGACGCGAGCCAGCATATCACCTCAATGAAAAATTATACCGTGAGTAACAGTAGCTCTTGTCGAGCGAGTTACTTACACGCAAGTTCTTACTGCGAGTTAATTTCTGCCGCGCGAACTTGTCAACTATAGAAACGATAAATTGTCGCGAATGGCACTTACTGCGGGAGATAATAAACTTCTATAATCGTTCGCAACATCTCAACGACGGTTAGGTGAAGATTAAAAGGAATTTCGAGATTTATTATAAACACTTTTCAAGTAACTGTGGAAGCACGGAGTCGGGCAGAATGCAGATTGCGAGGAAGTTACAGAGAATAGCGAGTTGTGATAGCAACTCTCTTGTGAGAGTCTCTTGCAGCATTATTCTCAAGAAGGGGAATATCTTTCGAAAAGATACTTTACGAATTTGTACATATGTAATGTCATCGTAATGAGATTGTCTCTGTTTGCTGTCCTCTAACATTTCCTATCCACCGTGCAACTGGACTTTTACGGTCCAGTCTGACCAATCTGTCATCTTTCTACTTCCAGTCATAAATCTATTTCTTATTTTCTCCCTCATTCGTGTCTTCCTCGCGAGCAAAAAACAAGTACACGACAATAAATAAAATAGAAAGATCACAAGAGAGAAATTTTCTTGCTCTTTGATATTGGTAATGGATCTGTCGACATGGGAGAACGTACGACGTAAGTAAGCGTGGAGAATAATTTTTCTTTTTTTTTTCATCAAGCGACGCACGATCGGATGTGCGTCAAGAGTTTTTGCGATGCTTCGTACACGTGACGCAGAGGGAAATCGATTAAGACATCATCGAGCTACCTAGCGGACGCGTCCATTAAGTCGTTCATACTCTTGACAACAAAAGTTTTACGGTGTCGAGCAGTTTGCTTTTATGGCATCGATTTGTTTGTCAATCTATATATCACGACTCGTCGTAAAGAATCTTCGAACGATGATCACCGGGGGAGGGGAGGGAAAAGAGACAGTGTTACGTACTGTTACGATCATCCCGGTGATATTGTGCCGTTTAACTCGAGACACAAGCCTATAATCGCGAGATTATTCCTCGTTTCACATTTCGAGCCCGGACGTTTATCGGCGGTGTTTCGCTGTGTCCCCTCGAAACAGAATGCCTGTGCTTTCCATTCGGGATCCGATCAAAGCTACAACTTCCTGCTCGAATTTATTACACGTATTAATTTTAGTACCGTTGCTCTAGAGACTTCTACGCGAGACTTTCAATTTAATTTCAAAATATGCAAACGTAGATTCCTGAAAGTTACTCTCTCTGTCTCTTCGTGAAACACGACAATAATCGAAATATTTCTCTTTTCGATCAATCGGTGCGAAAATAAAACGTGAGAAATGAAACGAATAAAGAAAAAAGAGAGAGAAAGTGTCCATCAGACACGATCTGTAATTCCGTCGGGAAGCAACGAGGAATGCCGACGAGGAGCGCGCAAATTGGTCGACGTCGTCGTTAACATCGGGCTCAACCTACCTTCCAATTTCCCGTTGTTGACGAGCAGCGAATTGTTCGACTTCCTGGACGAATTCCGTGACATTTGGCTGTGACTGGGGCTGCTGTCGGTGCTCTTCTTCTCGATCACGTCGTGGCAGCTGTACGACGTATGCTGTATCGTCAATATAGGATGGACGCTTCCTTCAACGGCCGAGCGGATGAAACACAAGAGAGGATGTTGCCAGGTGAGCGATCGGATGGACGACGGTGAGAGCTTTCGTGATTTATCGCGGCTCTACCCGATTCTCGATTTACCCCGGCTGGCGAGGCAACGTCTAATGGACGTTCGCGGGGCACCATCATCGCGTTTCTCACCGCTTTTGTCTCCGATTCCGATCAATCAGATACGCGAACACCGGATAAACCGACACCGGTCGTCCGGTCGTGCGCGCGTTGAATTTCCCCGCAAACGGTCTCGACGAGAGAAGGACGAAAACCGCTGACACTCGTCCGAAAACGTCGCGTTAAATATTGCTCCGTTTGCGACCGCGGCCGAAACCAGCCGTTAACGAGAGTTTCGATTTTCAGTCGGTTCGGTTACTGGCCGATTGTCGATTAGAGGGCCGAGTTTTTCATTGCTAAATAGCATACTCGTTGTTACGTTTTTAAACAAAATTGCCATTTCTTCGTGCATATAGCTAAGAAATTAAAACAACGTGTTTGATAGAAACTAATGGTACAAGAAATAATAATATAATAATAAAAAATATAATAATATCGAAATAATAATATAATAATAAAAAATATAATATAATAATATAGAAATAATAATATGATAATAAAAAATATAATATAATAATATAGAAATAATAATATGATAATAAAAAATATAATATAATAATATAGAAATAATAATATGATAATAAAAAATATAATATAATAATATAGAAATAATAATATGATAATAAAAAATATAATATAATAATATAGAAATAATAATATGATAATAAAAAATATAATATAATAATATAGAAATAATAATATAATAATAAAAAATATAATAATAAAGAAATCAAAAGAGAGTATAGTCAAATTGAAATTTCATTTTTCACGGTCTTTTATCGATTTACTTTCTCTCGCGGTTTTCAGTTCATTCTCTCTATCTTACGCCCGAATTTCAGAAAGAAAGATCACTCACTAATATCATTGGCATTTTTTCTTTTTTTTCCTTTTCGAAACAAGGTTCTTTATTATCGTTTATCACTGGCTGAACACCGAAACCCTCTTCGATGCAGATTATTGCCGCCGGGGAGGAAAATTGACACACCACTGACGATTTCGCCGTGGGATTAAATCACCGAATGAAACATCAGTGATCATTGTCACGGGGGTGACCCACTTTGCACGATCGATCGATTTTTTTTTTTCGTTTTGCGGCGCGACTTCGAAACTCGCGTTTACACAGCGCCCGGTGACAACGTCAGAAACGTTTGATCGCGCAATATATCATTCGGGCATTAGAGCGTCCGCGCGCCAGATGAATAAAAATAATTGACGGTTGTTTTGCCAGCGTGCAGATTGTGCCCCGGGACGTTTGTCAATTTGTTAACATCAGCGCGATGCTGAAATTGAGATTTATTTATCGAAACCGTGCGATGAATTATTCGCGCGTCGAAATGACAAGAGGAATGGAAACAAGTAAATAAATTGCTATGTACGAAATGTTCCTTCAGAGTTCGAATGAACCAGTAGTCTTGTCAATCAGTTTCTGTTAGAATCTTTGAGTCACTGGTCGTAACTTGACTCTCACAAGTCAATAATAATCGATGAAATTTGACGAAATCGGAAATGCAGTTTAAAGTTTTATTTGAAAAAAAAGAGGCAACATCTCGCACATACCATGTTAATCGTCTCTACTAAATAGAGCATGGCTAAAAGTATTTATCGTTCGAGCCTCTCGTACCCAGTAAGAAACATTGCGGTCGTTTTCACGCTGGATTCGAGAAACTTATTATTGCATAACGTCGTTGCAAAGTCGCGCAAGTGAGAGGACGATTCAACGCGTTTGCACGCGCGTATGCACGCGCGTATACGGGCCGTTTACACGGTAAATACCTTTTATCAAAGATCTAAATTTATCGTCGAAGGACATTCTAAATAAACCATTCCTTTGTCAACCTGTTTCAAGGATTAAACAACCGCGGGTTGATTAAAAGCAACAACAATGTCCTCTCCCTGTTTGTAGGTTTTTGCAAACCGTTGCATTTGCCTTGCAATATTTTCCAAACGAACTGCTGCGTGACAAATGCGCCACGCAATGTATGAAAATGCGTAAAAATTGTCGAGCTGCTTCAGCCTTCAGAGATCAAGTTTCAATTACCTGTCCGAGCTCTGGTGGAAGCTTCACTTTCGGTTCTATGGTGTCCCAATGCCTGCAACTTCTCCGTGAGACCGTGAATTTTATCAGCCAAGGATGAACCGTGCCCATCGGTCGATGTTCCACCAGGTAAGCCTGTGCTGTTCACGTTGCTGTTGGACGTTGTGTGGGATGTAATGGCGGCACAGGCGGTCGTCGACGACAGCACGGCCATCTCCTGATGCAGAAATTGCTGTCCTTGATCATTGAGACGAATACGCGACACTTCCGTGTTCAGTAAAGCTTCGACGATCCAATTCACAAATCAAAAGTAGCGAGAAATGAATTTCGACGAGGATTTCGAAGAGTTGTCGTTTTACCTCTTTCTTCTCTTATTCTTTTTTAAATATTTTTAGAACTCGGATAAGAGAATCGTACCTTGAAGGCTTTCCCATCGACTCGAGGTGTCTTCTTAACGAACGACAAGAAAAGATGTCGCGAGAGTTCGTCGGGAGTTGATACCTCGAGGTAGCTGTCGAGAAATTTGCGAAATCCCTCGTAATCGATGTCCTGGAACAAGAAGATTCACTCTCAGTCGTGGTCATTTACGGAACGTAGAGCGTTGGCTATCAAAATTTCCTGATCGACGAAGCGAGCGACAGCCACGCGCAGTTTATCCGCCGATTAACGCGACGTAAGTCGATTATTTATGCAAACCTATTTGGGAATTGCGAGCCGTTTATTGCGCAACCGGATCGATAGTACTTAATTTAATTAACCATCATCCCTGGAGTCTGCTCTCAAAGCACATTACGTCCAGGTTTATCACTTAAACGTTACACCGGTCCGCATCAAATCTCAATTGCGCTGCGATGATCGAAGATCGTCGAGGATTACCGTTCATCTCTGATATCGAAGCCCACTTTCAACGCTTCTCGCTCGAGGCAACAAGAGATATAAAAATTCACGTGCATATACCTTTTGTTGTATATCGCTCGAAAAGCGATTGAATTATCAAAAGAATTTTCAGAATCGTCAATGATCCTCCAAACGATCTTTGATAGTTCGCTCTTGTGCAGTTTCGGATGTCATTGTCTCTCCTAACGAAGCAATTTAAGGAAGTATTCTAGTGTGAACTTTTGAAAAAAATCGATTTTTTTTTTTGCATATTCTTAAAGGACATAGTTTCAAAAATGAATCTCTGTAACCATGTAAAAAACTCCTAAAATTAACGAAGTTATGATTGTTTGAAGGACGCGACGACCAGCGTCATTGTTACAGCAATACTAAACTTTAAAGGCATTTTTCTGGAAACTATGTTTTTCAGAACGATGTCCATGATATCTCAAAATCTACTTGACCAATTGACTCAAAATTTTAAGTATGCATTTAGTACATGCGTGACTATAACCCCTACCAGAATCAACCAAACAATTTTATTTTTTATATTTTCTTACGCTTCCGAGGTTTAACAAAAACATGCAAAAATGGATAATCGTATTTCAAAGTATCGCCACTTTCTTAATTACCGACTTTTTTCTTTTGTTTTAGTACCTGCTATAGCCAAACTCGTACGTTTTTTTACTTCCGACAAGCAGAATAACCGGAATCATGGACACCGTGAGACGACCTTTTTTAAAAGCGACTATGTTTGAGAGTATGCAGTGCCACTTTTTTTGTCCCAAAAAATTTTAAAACGTCGTTGAAATACGTACAAATGAACCTTGTCAATTTGACTGTAGAAGGTATAATAGTTTCTTTGTAAAAAAAGTCCTCAACAAAGTAAAAAAAAACACGCACTTCACGCTAGAATATCCCCTTGATGGTGAAATTTCCTCAACGGGCCACATTAACTCGCCGGTATCGATGACAATCTTGTAATCAGCAATGCTGAATAGTTTGCTTGGGAGTAGCCGATCTAGTTCAGGCGGCTATTATGCGTGGATTATGCGGTGATCTAAATCTTGTTAACGCGTAAGCTTCGCGCACACGCACAAAGGCGGCACGATGTTCGCGGATCAAATGAGATTCTGTCTGCCGTCCCAAATTACCATGCGAGAAACTTCCGGACTGTGGTAACGCCGGAAGGTACGCTAGAAGATATCAAACTCGTTCTTTTCTTTTTTTCTATTTTCCCTTTCTTTTCGAACTGATTAAAATTACGCGACGGTGGATCGCGATCGTTGAATACCGTGGAAAGGCTCTGCAACGGAGGAACTTTGGATTGTCGTTCGACGAGGCTCGAAATGAAATGAAATTTTCACCCGGGGCCTCAGGTGAAAGTTACTCCGAAGAGCACCTGCGTAATGAAGTAATTGCTTTAATTGGTCCGATATTTCCCTCGCCTGTCGGCGTACCTGTTGATCGAGTCCACGGAATATTGTAGCACTGCTCGAGGAAGAGAAGAGAGAAGTCCTCGAACAGAGAGAGAAACACTTTCCGGCCGAAAAATATTTCGCGAGCGTTGAAAGACAATGATCAAATCAAGATTCGTTACATTGAAATTAACTGTATTTACGGCGCGTGATGTTTCGACAAGCTCGCGATATTTATCATACATATACATATATATATATAATAATATATATAATATATAATATATACAGTGGGGTGCAAAATTGAGTGAATAACAAAAATTTTTAAGAGAAAATTAAATTTATATTTTATTGTTAAATAAAGTATAAAAACATGAAAATAAACTTGATTAGCTGATTCTTTATAGTTTTAGGAAACTGAAGCTATTTTTAAGAACTTTTAAGATTAGCTTTCTTCCTGGTTGAAAAAAATTAAAAAGCATAGACTCAATTTTGCACCAGAATTTTTTCATAGTCAGATTTACAAGCTTTATCATACCTTAATATTTTGTCCATAAGCGATTTGCTTAGATAATAGCTCTAATACGTCTTGGCACACTTTCAAACAGTCTTGAGCAGGTGGCATTTGATTCCACTGTTCTATAACACGAGCATATAGTTCTACTACTGAGCTAGGAGGAAATTTGTGCGTCTAGAATTTTTTTTTTCATAGATTTTCGATGGGGTTTAGGTCGGGGCTAATGATAAAGCTTGTAAATCTGAAAAAATTCTGGTGCAAAATTGATTCTATGTTTTTTAATTTTTTCAGCCAGGAAGAAACCGAATCTTGAAAGTTAAAAAATAGCTTCAGTTTCCTAAAACTATAAAGAATCAGATAGTCAAGTTTATTTTCATGTTTTTATACTTTATTTAACAATAAAAAATATTTTTCTTAAAAATCACTGTATATATGATAAATATCGCGATCTCGTTAAAACATCACGCGTCGTAAATATATAGTATATACATATATACGAGGTATTCGTTAGGAATGAATATTATATACGTACTTATCAGATCTCTGTGATTTTGACTATCTTTTAATTCAGACAGATGAACGTTTCATTGTTCCACACTTTTCATCGTCGTTAATTAACACTCCTCTCGCTGAGGGGGAAATTTCGCTCGCGTACATACGACAGACATATATTCCAACGTAATCGATAATTATGGACGCCTTGGAACATGTTCCCGCGAAATTAATTAGCGTTTCGTTAGTTGTCGCTTATAAATATCAATTATAATCATTCGGGGTGTTTGTCCCGGCTAGGATTTTATGAAGGATCTCGGAACATAATGCGTTTGCAATGCCGCAAATGATGAATTATCGCGGCCTTCGACTAACACGGTCCCTCTGTTATCTCGAAATGCTCGTTACGTACATGCTACGCATTAACTTAACTTATCCCATATCCGATTTATTGCCCGATTTATTTAATAAATATTTCTATGTAAATTTCTCTCGGTGTATTACGTTAACCGGGGAACTTTTAATTCCCACGTTAAAATACACTCTAATTCTCTCTCAAATACACTCTAAGGTGGTGTTAAATTAAAAAAGAAAAATTTATCAGCTCTATCCCCCCTCGAACGATTAATTATCGCGGCCTTTTCCGAGCGAGAAAAGCAATAAATTCTACAATAGACTGCGCAAAACGAATTTATTCGTCACCGCGTTAAATGGTCGATTCGATTGGTACAATCGGCGTTTCTTTTCCGTCAGAATTCAGGTCGTTCGATCGGCTAAGTCGCCGACGTCTTTTAATTGCTCGGCCAAGTTGATGAGGAAACAAGCCGGCTACGAGTCGCTAACGACCAACCCAGTTTCACGTTTTTATTTGAGCAGATCCGTTCGAGAGCGACGTTTATCGATGTACGCCCTCCGCCAAGGACGGAGGGCGTTGCCTTCTTCCATTTTTTCCCCCTTTTCTTCCTTCTGCTCGTTTCTCTCTCTCAGTCCTTATTTTTCTTCTTTCCTTAATTTCTGTTCATTCTACGTTGAACCGAAGCACCACGGACGATAAAGCTTCAAGACGGACAGTCAGTTACAAAGGGAAAGGACGCAGTTACTTGGTTGCGAGCGACCGATTGCCCAACGCGCCCGTCTTCAAATAAGGAATTACCTTCAGAGAAGAAAGAAAAGAAGAAAGAAAGAAAGAAAGAAAGAAAGAAAGGAAGAAAGCAATTTCGACGTTATTGCCCCGTAGATGAAGTCGTAACGATACACACGCGCCAACATCTCGACGAAGAAGGGAATTGCTGCATAAAAATGCTGCACAATGCAACAAGATTGTAAAATATTGTTTCGTAACTGTCGTTCGGACGCGAGAGTTCGGCCCTTTTTCGGCTCCGTGTTGTTTCGTTTGTGCAGGAGGATTTACGTTACGAGCGATTGGTCACTTTGAAATTTAAATTGAAGAAATAAAAAGGTCCTCGAGGTACCTTCATCCTACTCGTATGACGTATCGTCCGTCCCTTTTATCGTTAAGACTGAAATTTATTAACGTCGAACGAGCAAGAAGAAATTATTTGTACAGTCCTGGAGAACTTTCGATTGAGTTACGATATTTAGTAAATAAAACAAGTCTCTGTTTGCATGAACGTTTACGGTCTACTTGTCACATAAATATTGAATATATAAAGATATATATACATATAGATATATAACATAGTATATGCATATAGATATATAACATATTATATATATCTATATGCATATTATACATATAGATATATAACATAGTATATGCATATAGATATATAACATATTATATAAAATAATATAAATACTATGATAATATAAAATATACACTATATATATTATATATACTACATAATATAAAATAAATACTAATACTAATACAAAACGCCAAGATATACAATTTTATACTTCATAGCAGTCATACATATCCAATGTCCAAAAATATATTTTTTATAAAGTAATTAGTGTAACGGGGCGGGGAAAAAAATGCGAAAATTGATTCCAAAAATCTTCTGTTCTGCACAGATTCTCAAAATAGCTCGTGGATGCACTCGTTGTCTCAAGAGTCAATCGAGTCGCCGCCCGCCTGACTAATGCTCGAATTTACTACTTAACACAGGTAAAACGCGAACGTTCGCGTTCATATTTTACCAAACGTTTCCACGACGCTGGCGCCATCGTCCGGGAACGACGACTCCACAAACGTCCTTCGCGTAAAACAACCGATTCAACTCAGTAACTTTAACTAACGATTGTGCCCGAGTCACGGCTTACGACTTGCTCGTCGGTTAGTTAAGCCAAGTGGCGCACTTCCGGCGTCTTCTGCAAAGGGCTCGTGCAACTTTAACGAGTCAATATAACGTCCAAGAGAAGGAAAAGCAGCTTGTTTGAATCTGGCTACGTTCGCGTGGACTTGCAAATCGTTTAAAGCCTCGATTGAACAGGCGAAATGCATGTTACGACGTAAACGCAAGGTGTAAAAGAGTTGAACGTTTCATTAGTCTTGTAAAAATTACTTTTATCACGATCTTGGAGGGACTATTTCAAAGTGATATTCTACTGGAAAATTGTTCGCGTTCTGCGAATTTTTAATTACAACTTTTAACAAGTTTCGGCGCAACGTGAGTACTAATTGCAAGCCAAATTACAAAATTGCCCGGGTTCGTTTCTGAAATAGATCGAGAAATTTTCTAATAATAATCTTTAATAAGTTTCAGCACAACGTGAGAACTAATTGTAAGTCAAATTACAAAAGACAGATACTATTATTTCTATTTTCCTGTATCGTTAGCCTGCAGTGTTAACTGTAAAATCGGAAAAGTTCTGGCCGCCGTCTCCCAAAATTCAACAGCAAAGTGAGGAAATCGCTCCGCGAGCTTTCATTAAGGCGACATGCTCTGACAAGTCGAGATATTATTTTAAAGGATCGATCGCTACTTTGATCGATCTCGTTGTTATTAACGAAAGAGGACCAGCGAGCTTGAACGCGAAAAGGAAATATCGTATCGAGGAGAATTGCGCGAAAGTTGCCAGGAGAGGTAGCGGAGGAATTTTATTCGAAGTGGGAGACGACGATGACAAAAGAGGAATGGTGGCGAAGCGATCGTGAATCGACCGTATTTTCTTGGCTTATCCTACGACGTACGATCCTACAAATGTTGCGGAAAGTGGGTCACGCTCGTTGGCTGAAGGAATATCTGCGTGAATGAGACAGGACACGGCCATTAAGCTTTGGGAAGAGACAGCTCTGTGAAACCGGTGTAGGGCGGCGACGTTGTAGAGGGGTGGTGAGCAGGGAAGGAAGATAGAAACGAGGTTGTTCTCAATGGTCACGTAAGGCAGAGCGCTGGTGACGTCAGTGGGCCGATGACATCATCGTGAGGTCGTCATAACCCCGATAAGGCTGCCGGGTATATAGGTCAAAGAGAGAGGAGAAAAGGATATGGATTCGTTGGGGGAAGGGAGGACGAGGTATTTTCAAATGTCACGTAGGCTGTCGTAAAATTGACTCATTGCCTCGTTAAATGCTCAGCTTGGAAACAGAAAAAAAAAAAATGCCAACTACCATTCCTGATGTCTTCGTTTTTTCTTTCTTCCACGAGTGATAAAAAAAAAAAGAAAAAAAGTGAATGAGATCTTTTCTTACAGAAAACTGCAGATTGCTGGATATTAAAAATGTTGCAACATTAAATTAAAAGATAATCGATCGAGTGGAGTTAATCAGAAGAAGAGGTTCATTTTGAAAATCTACCAGTCAATCAGCCGACCGAATTTCGAACCAGTGAGAAATGAAATTATACGGTTCAGAGAAGTATTACTGCACGAGAGCAGCCACTGTCGAAAGCGGCTGATGAATTTTGTATCGGGGAAACGTATCGAGAAGAGAAATTTTCATTCAACAAACGCCGCGTGTTACGAATCGTGGTTAAAACTAACTCAGCACGTGTTTACACGTATTATATGGACACCACACAGGGTTTGATCATTCGATAGGGGGGTGGAGCACAGTGTCAACAATTGAGGTGCCAGGAATAGCTCGATCGTCCATGTACCTGGTCTATAAGGAGACCTTAAAGGTTGCCCGCTACGAAGGGTGGGTGGGTTGGTTTCAATTAAACCTCTTATAGAGAGAGAATCCACACCTTGCACAAACATAATAAGCTTCTCTCACCCACCAACGAGTCTGGGTGAAATTCAACTATGATATTATACTACTCGTTCTTCTCGCCGCGAGGAGCATCCTTTGTCGCTTGGTTAACAGAATTTTCGCATTCCGTCGCTGTGTTATTTTCTCGAGCTGTTTATATCGTGCGACGTGCTATGATATAAACAGTCCTCGGATACTTATCGTAGAAATATTTCGTGCATATGAAACATTTTTGTGAATTTCAACGATTCCACGCGATTGACAGGATTTTCTTTTTTTTTTTTTCTTTTTTTTTGGAATATCGCGAAGCTCAAAGAGGAACCGACAAGAAACAAAGAACCGCGTTAGCTCGGTAAGTGGAACAATCGAAGCAGGAAACTCGCTTATCGCGTTTGCATTGCAATTGTCCCTTCTTTGAACGTGAGAGCTGAAGAGTACGTAACATCGATCGCGCGAGATAACACGAAAAATGAATCAAATCAGTCGGCGAGAAAGTTACGGTATCTAACGGTAGCGTTCTGACTTATTCAGTTTGAAATGGCGAGGAATATCCCCGAGGGGATTTCACTTTTAGTTTCGAATATAAGATGTAACAGCGACGAGCAAAAGTATCGGCAAAGGCCAGTTCCCTTTGCAAAATTTCCCTGTGTAACATTCAAGAGTCGAGAGATGTGTACAGTCGCGAGATATCGGCGCTGGTTCTTCAAACAGTCATTTTGAATAAGTTTCAGAAGCGAATCGAAATCTTCCGTTCTAGACGGAATTTCTTACGGCTGTCTCTAAAATCGTTACTTTCAGATAACACGAGAATCAATATTGGTCGCTGGTCGCTATGTCTCTTTACGTGACACAAAATATAAAAGGAACATTTAAATACTCTACATGAAAATATCTAACAAAGTAAAATCGATTCGAGTTTCGTAGGAAAATGTGCGCGTAGGTGTCCTGATATAATACTTCTGGTCGGCAGAAGAGAATTCGTTCGCAACTCGATTCGACCTTGTTTCCACAAGCACATCCTTTATCTGGCTGTATGAACCAGCCGGTTGTTCGAGTTCGGGAGACGAGATTTATGCCTCTCGCGTTTCCCTTTGAGAAACTTCCAAGTTTCGTCGGTAGCCCTTGCACAATCGCTTCTGGATCATTGTCTCGATAGGGTTACGTCGCTTCGAAAGACTATCGCGAGTGAATCGCGCGTGTTCGTTAAACGACGACAAAACGATAGCTACCCCTGCGATCAAACTTGTCTGAAACTCCGTGTCAGAAAAGTTTCTTCTTCCCTCTTCGCCAACGTTTTCATAAAGTCTCTCCTCCCGCTCTCCTCGAGTGGAAAATATTTGTTATTTCCGAAGAGGGGGGGGGGGGGGGATGGTTCCTTCTCGCGAACTTCCGACGGAAAGTTTCAAGGGAGCACCGAGGCACATTCGTGAATAAAATATCGGAAGGGGAAATTACGGATTGTATGATCTACCCGGAGAAATTGATACGGTTAAAGCTGTTCCGTTCAGCCAACATCAGAGGCATCGATTTCGTCCGGTAACGTTATATAAAGTCGTTCGAGTGCTCGTAGAAGGCCAGTAAGTACCTCTGGATACTTTTTAAGCCAATAGCCGTTGGATTACGAGATAAAAGTAGCTCTCTTTTTCTCTCTCTCTCTCTCTCTGTCTCTCGAGAAGAGTGGCTCGAGATGGAGGCGCAGGGACCGGAATTTCCCGCCTTCGAATTCAATATTGTCACGAGTCGTACTCGAGGGAAAGGGCCGAGGAGTAGGAAGAACAGTAGCGTCGGTATGCTCTCCGGTTTCTTTGGACAGCTATTAAATTCGAGCGGGGGATCGTCTTTCGAAATTACACGTGGAATAAGAATGAATCGCGTTCCTCCGGTGAATATCCATTTAACCTGGCAACTCCGTAGCCGGGGAATGTGAGGATCCGTACGATGGTAGGTTATCGCATCGACTTATCAAAAAATTTCAATTCCACGCGCGTTATTGTTACTACAGATACTGTAACAGAGAACTCTGTAGCAAGAAAATACGTGTAAAGAAAGCTGGTGGTAGATGAAGAAAATATAAAACATGAAACAGACGCAAAGGATCCTCGGACGTTTTAGGATCCCTATAATAAGGGTGCCACCAGAAGACTATAAGTGACGCCTGGAAGTAAAGACGAATGTCAAATTGAATTCTACGAGTCGGACGAGCTGCACCGCGTTCGAATTGTATAAATTGTATAATTTTATATTTTTTACAATCGCACCGAATCGATTTAAAAAAAAGAAAAAAATGTCAATCCCACGTATATTGTTACAGATCGTTCGTAAACGTACAAACATGCTCCTTGACTTTGGCAAGGTAACGCCATGATCGACTGATCACGGTCCGTTGTTGGAATTTACCACGTGGAATCTCAGGAACGGTGGCTGGCCAATAGCTGGCATTCCAAGGAAAACTTACGGCAAAAATTTGTACAGTGCGACATATCATCGACGTAGAGGAGGAAAACCGTTTCTTAGCGACTCTCGGGGAAAAATGAAAAAAGTAAAAAAGAGCCGGGTTGTCTAACATCCACGAGCAGCCTGCCGACAGATTTAATGGCGCGTTCAGAGTTTTACATATCCCCCCATCGGTGGCTTTTAAAATTCTATATAAACTATTTTTAGCCGAGTCCGTGCCACCGATTTGTCGGTTTATTTGAACGTTTCTAGATGGTAGGAAGCAACGTTTCACAAATGATATCCGTATTTGTTTTAATCAATCTAAGATATGGTTTAGACTGTTTGCTGTCTGTCAACGGATCGATCTGCGAATCTCTCAAGACATCTCCGTTCTACGACCAGCACCGAGATCCGTACGAGATTCGATCTACTGATTTAGTTTCGCAACGAGGGATCACGTAAAATGCGTTCAAGAAGATATTCTAGCGTGAAGTGCGTTTTTTTAACTTTATTGGGGAATTTTTTGCAAAGAAACTATTATACCTTTTGCAGTCAAATTGACAAGGTTTGTGTGTTTCAACGACGTTCTAAAATTTTTTTGGGACCAAAAAAAGTTAAAATTAGTGGCACTGTATACTCTCAAACATAATCGCTTTTAAAAAAAGTCGTCTCACGGTGTCCATGATTTCGGCCATTCTGCTTGTCGGAAGTAAAAAAACCTTGTGAATGTTCCTCAATTAGTATGAGTTTGGCCATAGCAGGTACCAAAACAAAAGAAAAAAGTCGATAATTAAAAAAGTGGCGATACTTTGAAATACGATTATCCATTTTTGCATGTTTTTGTTAAACCTCGGAAGCCTAAGAAAATATAAAAAATGAAATTTTTTGGTTGATTCTGGTAGGGGCTATAGTCACGCATGTACTAAATGCGTACTTAAAATTTTGAGTCAATTGGTCAAGTAGATTTTGAGATATCATGGACACCGTTCTGAAAAACATAGTTTCCAGAAAAATGCCTTTAAAGTTTATATTGCGGTAACAATATCACTGGTCGTCGCGTTCTTCAAACAACCATAACTTCGTTAATTTTAATTCTAGAAGTTCACATGTAAAATTACAGAGATTTATTTTTGAAACTATGTCCTTCAAGAATACGCAAAAAAAAAAAAAAAAAAAATTGATTTTTTCAAAAGTTCACACTAGAATACCCTCTTAAAAGTTGATTTTCTCCACGCGTTTCTTTCTGCATTGTTTACCGGAGGAGGTTAGTGGCAGGAGTCTCCTCGAATGCGTCACTAGGAAGGGAACAGTTGCGTAGGTACTGCACGCGTTCATGCCGAGCATGAGAAATAGACGGGGTACTACAGTATCATCTAAATATACAGTAGATCGGCTGACGGTCTGAAAATAGCTGGGCTTCTTCTGTTTGTTTCTATCGTGACGGCTATATGCTGTAGTACGCACTATCCGAGGCACGCATTCATCCAGCATCCGGGTTTTCTGATAACATTTCCCTCATACGCGTATTTACAACTTGGAATACAACCAGTGAAAATATATATACATTTGCCGCGCCGTTCCTTCTTCCTCTACACCTATACACCGAAAGCTTCTTCGACGCTGCCACTGCCAGAGCCGCTACATTTCTTTTCGCAGTAACTTCCATTGATATACTCGTGGTGTTAAATATATAATATTTCAGTGAGGTGTAATATTTGAGAATTGTCGAGAAGAGAGATGAACGGAAAGAGAAAAGAAGTAAAGATTGTGATGGCGCTCCAACTTATAGCTAGTTATAATAGTCGCATATTGTCGTCACATCTGACGTACACTTTGGATTTCACGTAATTGCAGAACGTGACATATGACCTGTCGTAAAGCGACTCTCTCGTAAGCTTTTCGAAGAGAATTCGTGTCAATCCCCGTGTTACGCGTTGTCAAATCGAAGAAGGTCGGCCGTTACGTGCAAGGTATACGGCCGCTAGTTCGAGACGACGTTTTCGAGGATAATATACGTTCCACGCGTGGAACAGCGGATAGCAAGTTTTATCGCGGTCGTCTTCGTCTGGACGTCTTTGCTCGCGTTAGCTTCTTAATGGAATAAGGAACGAGCTTCCTTCGGCGACTCTCGAATTACGCGGTTCACAATTTATAAATAAAGGCAAGAATTCTCGAGAATTCTCGTTTCGTATCTCGATCCTTGCTCAAGACGCGTAATATTCAACTCTTCGCCAATTATCCTTTCTTCCTTCTTGACCGATAACAATTTCCTCTCCAGATTCCTCTCTGTCTCTCTCTCTCTCTCTCTCTCTCTCTCTGAAGTTGTTCTTCGGTTTTTCCTCCCTTCGATCAGTGATTAACACTAGAGCTACCGACGACATAAAGCATAAAATTTCCACCAGAGACGTTGAGACAAAAGAAAAATAACAGAAAATCTTTATGACACGATAAAGGGTGCACAAGCTTTCATTTGTTTTGTTTTACGAAGAATCATTCAAGTCTCTAGAAATACACTGTTTTATGTCAATAAAATACGAAATACAACGAAAATGATCAATTTCTGTGGAAAGAAGACAATCACGCCGTCATCGATGAGACAGTCAGTTGTTATGCGTTAGTCTTTTTGTCTTTAGTCGAAGTTCAAGCTCGCATAGAAGGCGGTCGTGTACAGAAAGAAATAAATTACGTTGCAAAACAGCATATACATATATATTATTAGCGATTCTAGCTATCCATCTACTCCTTTGCCTTTCAACAATTTCGGTTTAGTTTTAGTGACAAATAATTTAATTTTTGCGCCTCGATCGATCCATCGGCGGACACGTTCGAGCAGTTTGCTTCCTAATTCCATGCGCCACGCCGTTTAGGGTGTATCGCGCGAAATGGCGACCTATTATTTCACAGTCTGTTCGTTTTGCTGGAGAAGTGGCGGCGGAGGAGGAGAGGGGACGTGGTCGTGTTCGATAAAACCGATGAATATAGGTTCACCGACCGAGGTATACGAAGGTGGATTCACGGCCCAGAAACTATGACGTCATTGTTCTCATGGAAACGGGGATGGGGGAGAAACGGTGACGTCACTAGGCTGCGGAATTGCGGGGTGACGATGGCGAAGGTCGGTGCACCCGACGCTGCATCTGGCGTGCATCTGTGCAATGACGTCACCGCATCGTTCCCTTCTTGCCTTTCCCCCCGTTCCTTTCCCCTGTCCGTAACTCGAAAATATCGCGACTTTCGTTCCTAACCGAACGTAGATTTTTCTCAGTGACAATGAAAACTCGCTCGATAAATCGAAACAGCTCGCGCGAAGCGTAACGATCGGGAGAGGTTCACGATTGGGATCTCCGTCACATTGCGCATCTCCGCGAGACCGAGACCGAGACTTTCAGAGACTTTGTCGTCGCTAACGAAGGATTATATTTTCAAAGAACATTTTAGACAATTGCGTTTCCTGATGGAAAAATTTCAACCGAAACTGATCCGCCAAAATTTGTTAATATTCCCACGATTGTGCATACGTTCGCGACTGGCGAAAGTCTGACTAGCTGAGTATCGCAAGGAACTGTTACTTATATGTGTGTGAATGTAAAAAAATATTTCTATTATCGGTAGAACTATCAGACTCTTCGTCGCTTCTTGTTATTAAGATATTCCTCCGTTTGAACTGTATCGGAGCATCGCTGCCTGTGCCGCTATTATTATTCAACTCGGATGACTCTGACTAATCGTAGTCAGGAAACGCCGTATTTTGTTATTTATAAAATGATCTCCTTCTTCCGTAGTAAGAAAATGATTAATGTATTAATGATTGATTAATGACCTAATAATTTGAAATGAACAGAGAAGAAAAAAAAAACGGCTGATGAACAATCAATTTCTTACCATACCAAGTATTATTACGTTCATTTTGCGAACTTGATACTGCTATATTGTAGAGATATAATGTAAATAATGTTTATTTAATAAAAGCAATGATAATGGAACAACAAATAATTAAACAAGACAAATAACATTCAAACAACACGAATTAACAACTCAAATAAACTCTTTCAACAACACAATCGACACTTTCAACGCTCTCTCACGACTCTCACGACTCGGTTTTTCAACTATGCTTTTTTCAAAAAGAAAAGCGCTCCGTACGTTGTGCTTCTCGCATCACATTCATATTTTATCGTATTTCTATAGATCAACAAACAGGTCATCTGTTATATTTAAACATAACTCAAATTATAACCACAGATTAATTATAATAACCGATGCCAAACAATATTAACCTTATTCAACGATATTATTGCAATCTGGATAATTACAATATTATCGTTACTTAACTTATTCATCGAATGTTCATATATTTATTGGACAGATGAAAATTGTATTCAGCCATCTGTGACGTACAAGTCTCACGACTAGCAGGAGCGCCAATTTTGAAATGACGTCAATTAACAAGTTGAAAATGACGTAAAATTGCGTTATTCAGCTGGAGAATTTGAAATGACGTAGGTTGTCGGTACGAGACGATCGGCAATTCGAGATTTGTCCGGAAATATATTCGTACACTATACATTTATTATTTACGAAAACGAGATCTTTGATACGATACGATAAGCGTCGCTTTTTATTTAAGTGCTGCTCCAATTCGGAACGATTGATTTACAGATCCATCAGACTATCTTTCATCCGCTTTACGACTCTCCTAAACTCGTTCGCAACCTCCTCGGTTTTGAATTGACCTCCGGTACACACCTCGTAGGTCACTTTTCATAAAAAGTTTTTCTGGCATCTTTCCAGGAATGCGTCGCTTCCAAAAGAGAATATTTCCGTTTATTTATGCACGAGATTCAAGATAATTGATGAGAACGATTAATCGGGCGCTTTTCAGCTGCCCAATGTGTTTTGCCCAACTTTTGAAGAAAGGATCATTGTAACGATCTTTACGATCGTTCTGCTCGTATTTGGTGCTCGTTGTACCTCAATCGAGCAAACTTCTCCCGATGCTTTCCCAACGACGAAGGATAAAAACATGCAACGAAAGAAGCGAATTCGGTGAACTCTTGTACGCAACGAGCAACGTCTACCTCGTCCACTGTTTTCAATTAAGGAGAAAATCCCTTTCTGATCGGTTACCACTCGCGCACCATTATGGAAATTTATTTTGCACGTTATTTTGCACCGCAACTCGCTGCTTTCAGGGAATGTCACGTTCGTGGAAGGAAATCGTTCAATCGCGTTATCGCAAAATTTCTATTTTTTTTTTATTTTTTTTCTTCGAAAAAGAGGCGATCCGCGTGGTTGACCTACTTCTCCGCACGGCAAGTAGTTCTTCACCTGTTTTCTCTCCCATTTCACTTGTTTGCTCGTTTGCCCAAGAGTCTTGAAAAGCGGTCCCATCTCTCGCGCGAGAAAAGGCTTTCCTACTTTATCTAATAATCTCTGGATACTTTTTTTTTTTTTTTTTTTGGAAAAGACAATCGTAATATTTGAACACGACGCTCGTTTACAAGGGGTAGCATCGAAACACGGGTGGAAAAGTCGAGTCGATTCATCGGAGCTTTAGAATCTCGATGCTCTTCAGCTGATCGAAAGCGCGCAATCGACCGTGAGCCACCAATCGGAGCATTAAAACACGTGCACGTGTAGAGTCGTTCCGCACTGATATCCGCAGTCTGAAAACGCAAAGAAACGTCGCTGTGCAGCGGAAAGATTGATTTTTTTCGATTTTGGCGTTGTTTAACAGTCGAAAAGAAAAAAATACAAAATACTTTCTCTTGTGGTTTTCACCTTTGAAAAAAATTGAAACGCGAAAAGTAAAAAGAAAAAGAAAAAAGAGAAAAAAAAACGGAAAATAGATATCTCGATGGCTGTTGGACGTGTTCGATCGTTACGAGGTTGGCTCGGAGCTTTAAGATAAGCTTTAAGAAGGTAATAAAGAAAAGAGATTAGGTCGCGTTGGACTAGTCGGCCGCGAGGTCTCCCGAGGCCTCGCTTTAATTTCATGTCCCCTTCTTATACCTTTCTGGCTCGCCTTAAAAAGCGCGCCTCCGGCCGACGCGGCGGCGCGACGCGCGAAGGTCTCGGTAAATATTCCTTCCCGGCAATTGCTGAAACTCCGTTGGAACGGAAGATAAATAGTTTGGAGGAATGGGGGAGAGAGGAAGGAAAGGGCAAGGCAAGCAACAGAAGGAGAGAGCCGCTGTGCCGCTGCACCCTGCGGAATTGCATAGTAAATTTTCTTATTCGAAGATTCGTCTGCCCTCTTGTTTCATTTTTATTTTCGTATCTCGCTCCGTATTCCTTTTTAACCTTTCATCACGAAAGGGGAAAGAAAATGCGACACGCACGCGCATACACTCGCGACTCCCACTTAAGTATTCTCTTTACGTATTTTTTCGCACGGTACCTCCGTTCTCCAGGATTTCCACATGCCGTGGTCGCGTCGCAGAAACGATTTCGAGATTTCGTAACTCGCGAGCATCGAGTCTCATTCACGAGTATGTATAATCGTTACACCGGTGGAATTCCAATGGTTGTCATGTCGCCTATTGTCGATGTGCAGATTTCTGGACGGCTGCTCGATCTTTTTCGATTCCCTCCCAGGGATAGCAAATTCATCGAGCAACACGGGCATTTTATATCTTCATAATGCAGAGGCAAGCATCTCGTCCCGTTATTTTCGTATTTTAGATATTCAGAAACAAACCGCAACATCCGGCGAACCGCGCCGATCTTCCTCGTGTTTTTGTCTCGCGGTTCGTTCATTCGACTTTTTTTTATCGTTCGCCGCCAGCTGTCCGACGCATTTACCCTGTTCGTTAGCGTGAAATTTCGCGGACGAATCGCGATTTGATGCAACGATGCACGCCTCCCGCCCACTATTTTCGTCCACGTCGCGAATTTTCTCGTTCAATAAATCTCCGTCCCCAGAGAGAGAGAAAGAGAGAGAGAGAGAGATCCGTGTCTCTTTTTTTCGACGTTGTTTACAGTTCTTTTTTACAGTTTTTTGCATAAACGGAGGCTCCGGCGTTAATTAGAGTATTCGCGACGGAAAGAAGTAACGCGCGATCGATAATAACAAACTGGTTGGAAGAGCTCGTCACTCGTCCTATTTTAAGTGCTTCAATTATTATTGTTTCCACTTTCATTTGCGCTCCGTCCTTTCCAATTCATTACTCGGCTCGGAGAGTTTTCCTTTTTCACACGTCGACGCCGGTGGCTTCAATGAAAAATCCCGCAGAACGGGACAAGGCGGAGAACAAGGCGTCGATTCTTCTCCAGAGAGCAGAGCGGAGTCTCTCTTGCCGAGTTTTCAACCGGAAACGCGGCGAAACATGGCCGACACACGTATCCAACGTTGAACGAAACGATGCATCTCTTCAACGTGACCCTGTTTCTCCAGACGTTTCTCAACAACTTTCCAAGGGGCCCCTGCTATATTTATGGACAATTATTTTCAAGAAGCAGCTGCGTATGATACAAGGGAAGATCTCCGTGCCGACTTTATACCAACTTCCTGCATTTTCGATGCAATGGAAAAACGAAAAACCAGTGTCCGAGTGATAAACTTTTACATCGAAGACTGTGAAACGTTAAATTAAATATCAATGTTACTGAAGGTGAGTCTTTGATACAGCAGAGCCGTTTACGTGAACTAAATTTCAGTCAATACCCGATTGAATAAACTTTCGCTCGTTTTATTTACTTATTTAAGAGGGTATTCTAGTGTAAACTTTTGAAAAAAATCGATTTTTTTGTTTCTGCGTATTCTTAAAGGATAGTTAACAAAAATAAATCTATGTAACCTTACATGTGAACTCCTAAAATTAACGAAGTTATGGTGGTTTGAAGGACGCGACGACCAGCGTCATTGTTACCGCAATATTAAACTTTAAAAGCATTTTTCTGGAAACTATGTTTTTCATGAACGGTGTCCATGATATCTCAAAATCTACTTGACCAATTGACTCAAAATTTTAAGTACGCATGCGTGACTATAGCCCCTACCAGAATCAACCAAAAAATTTTATTTTTTATATTTTCTTAGGCTTCCGAGGTTTAACAAAAACATGCAAAAATGGATAATCGTATTTCAAAGTATCGCCACTTTTTTAATTATCGACTTTTTTCTTTTGTTTTGGTACCTGCTATAGCCAAACTCATACTAATTGAGGAACATTCACAAGGTTTTTTACTTCCGACAAGCAGAATGGCCGAAATCATGGACACTGTGAGACAACTTTTTCTTAAAAGCGACTATGTTTGAGAGTATACAGTGCCACTAATTTTAACTTTTTTTGGTCCCAAAAAAATTTTAGAACGTCGTTGAAACACACAAACCTTGTCAATTTGACTGTAGAAGGTATAATAGTTTCTTTGCAAAAAATTCTCTAACAAAGTTAAAAAAACAAGCACTTTATAGTAGAATATCCCCTTAAGGACAAAGTCGCTAGTAGAGAAATTAGTGAATCCCCATAGTGTTCTGTTGTATTGAAAATTTTTAGTATTTTTCTTCTATAGTATACTGATTTCTTTCAACAAACCTTCGATTTTATTCGAGAATAACATTATTACAGAGTTTCTTGTCTCGTTCCAGAGATAGGAAACGCGTGTTTTCTATCGTTGAATTGAACGCGTGAGTTTACAGACGGTGAATCTCTTCTCCTGCGTTCACCAAAAAAAGAAGCGACAGGCGTCTAACGCGAACGTCCTGTCTTTTTTTTCATCGTCGTTTTTCAGAAGCAACACGAGGCACCCGTGACATGCTTCATCGAGCGTGAATAACTTGACATCAGTGGCCATAATCGTTGCAAGGCGAGATGAGACGACCCGGAGAAAATGTAATATCCGTCGGCTCGTTCGGGCTCATGTCGGCCAGGAGTTTCCCTTATGGCGGATATATCTTTTGCATGTCCGAACGTGATATATGATTCCGAGGTCACGAAGAATTCCGTCTTTATGACAATGCTATTTATATTACCGCGAGAATCCGCAAGGGAATTTCTCGCCGGTTTCTTTTCGAGCGGCAGTAGTATCTGTCGGCACGTAGTCAGACGTGTTTTATCGCTCACCGAGGCATTAATCGATAATTATTGACGTTTCAACGCAACGCGTCCCGATGCAATCGATAATGATTAATTCCGTAATACCACAGAATCCAGACAACAAATCTGCACAATTATCCGAACATGGCTTCCGTAGCGCGCGTTAAACGTTGATATTTAATTACAAAGATGAAGATGGACGGCTGCGAAAATTTCTCGGCAACGTGCGCGTTGCATCGCAGGACAATGAAGCGTCCCAAACATCCCATCACGAGCGCGTCGGGAATTTTTCCTGCGGTGCAGTAGATTGGTCCACACCACGATCAGACGTTCACGCTCGTACGTGCGGCGTTAGCGCAGCCGGAGCCGTAAATAATCAACGCGCGCGCCGGAAGCCATGCGTTTCTACGCGGTCGATGCGTTTTACATTCCCTTACATTTCTTCGGATGAACGAAATTAATTTTCCCTCGCGGCAAGGAGGGGCCTGAACGATACGTTTAATCCGGTCGATCCACCTTCCCGGAGGATCCTCGAGGATGATGACGTTTTGACCTCGCTCCCTATCGCGTTTCCTCGCGTCGCTCCCATGCGGATGTTCCGTCTCGTTCGACTGCGTCACGGATGACGTCACGCAGTAGCTAGGCAACCGCACCCTTGCGGTCCACCAACACCTCTCTCCTCTCCTCTCCTCTCCACTCCGCCGTTTTTCTATGCTTTCGTTTCTACTCTGTCCGTTCCTCCGCTTGTCCGCGTCCTTTGGCATCTCTCGCGTCCAAGGACGAATCCGTGGAGAGCAGGCTAACGCCTGTTCAGGAGAGGGGGGAGAGGAGGAGAGAGGAATGATCGATGAGAGAAGAACGTTTATCGCTTTAATAATCTGGTGGAAGTTCGTCAATCCGAAACTCGCCCTAGGAACATCGTTACTTACATCCGCAGAAGGCGACTTTCTCTCCTTAGGCTAATCGGCCTGAGACCGATGAGACGTTAGTCGCGTCGTTCTCTTGCGCGTGAACCTCGCTGCTCGCTACAGCAGTTTTTCCGATTCGATTGGAACTTTAATTAAACTGAGAGTCGACTTTGATTTTGGACTGGAATTTCATCCCACGTATTATTCCGATCGTCTCCGAACGAAAAGGTTTCGCGGGAGCGTTCAGGATCATTGGCGACTCGTCGATTTTTGTATGCTTGAATGAATGTTCGCTACGTTTCTACCTCTATCGTTTCAATTTGAAACGACCATATCGGATTATCAAATTCCGTTGTTTCGACGAATTCCTGGCGATCGAAGCTGTTAGAAGTTTATTTGTTTCTAAAACGCTTGATTCTTATCGACGCTGGTCGACATAAAGGCACGAATGAATTTATCACCGAGCGAGATAACTGGAAAAGAGAGAAAGAGAAAGATCTTTGATACTAAATCATTACGTATCGGATAGTTGGTTCTCTATTATGCTTCGCCGATCGATTCCGCCGTAGATTGTGCTTTTTGTCACGATCAACAACGCGATACAACGCGCGAGATCGCGATTGCATCACCGGATACGACGCCATGATCGTAATTCTAGATGATATACGATGGTTGCGATGCTCATGTCTGAACTTTCAGAAGAAATCCATCCTCGGCGAAAATATCGCCTTCGCGGTGTTCCGTATAGAGTGTAAACTCCTTTCTATTTTTTTTTTTCTTTTTCGTCGTTCGTCTTCGTCTACTCTTGTTTGTTTTTGTCTTCACGCGTCGAGAAACTGTCTTTAGACACACAAGAATGTCTTTCTATGAAAGAACGATCGAAACTTTTCAACTGCTCCAGATGTTTCTGACTGTAATTTTTCTTTTTTTTTTTTCCATCTTTTCTCATTTCATCACTTCTATCGTGAAATTTCTTTGATCTTCTCACGCTTCTGACGGGGGAAACGCGAACGTGAATCGAGGGAGCAGCGTTGCAAATCGCTTTCGTCACTGTTAATGTCCCAATTGCACGATACAGTTCGACGATACTTGGGCAACGAATTTCCATTATACGCGCGCAAGTTGCCAACCATGGAGAGAATCGTCGAGGCGCGAATCTATTTAGGCAATGGCGGCAGTACCACGGCATTGTTCGAACGAAATTTTCTCGCTGTTCACGGTGTAATCCGCTTCGTCTCGCCTCCCGTGTGGAAAGAGAGAGAGAGAGAGAACGAGAACGTGTCTCGTTGACAAGGCAAAATTTTCCTAAAAGGGCCGCGAGGAAGGTAATGCGCGATTAAATAAATCGATAGTTATATAAAGAGACCTGTCCGAGGCAAAATGGCGATTAATCGGCGCAAGAGGGAGAGGGAAATAGAGCGGAAGAAGGTCAGAGTAAGGGTCAAGAGCAGGTAGGGTATTTTTTTTTCTTCGCAGAAATATAACTTGTCTTATAATAAATTAAAACACACAGGCGCGCGCGTCTCGTTCCCCGTCGGCCGGCCACTTTGTGCCGCCGTTTACGATTCAAAGGGCGTGAAAGCTGGCGTTTCTTTATTCGAGAAGTAATCACGCGTGCCACGATGAGACACGGATGAAGCAACGCTCCGTGATGAAATCGAGGAAATCGACGACCAACTAAGCTTTAAAATTAGCCATCAGCGGTCTCCTTAGCGCGTAGAAAAGAAAGGCAATTGCGCTAAGTTATGGCGATTTCAAGCGAGTGGCCAAGTTCCACGCGATGGCTGCCGCGTTTCCACTGACAATGCAAGAGAGAATCGCGCCGACGATCTCACGAGCTCGGGGAATAAACCGTTGCACGCGATGATAAAGCAACGATACCAATAACGCTGGAGTTATCCGTTTGAATTAAATTTTTTACGCGCTTTTATTTGCCCGAATCAGACGCGAATCAGACGGGAGGACCGCTTACGACGTGGCAGACAGAGAAGGAAGACTCGAGATTTTCTCGAGACGTGCGATTAAAAATTAAGGATACTTCGTGCAGGTCGCGGATTAAAAACTGTTGTTCGCAGAAGCGGTAACTCGGCTCGTTATCCCGACGTTCCTTTCCTCTCTTTCTTCTTTTCATTCGACTTTTATCTCTCTCTTTCTCTCTCTCTCTCTCTCTCTCTCTCTCTCTTTATTTGAAAGTTTCATGAGGTTCTTCCAACAGTCTCAAAAGAATCAAAGAGAGATCCACGTGCAGCGGTTCGTGCTGTGTCTTTCGGCATTTTTATTTATTTTTCTCCCTTTTTTTCTTTTTTTTTTTTTTTTTTTCTTCATTGCAACCACGAGACGCGATTGTGCGCTGCATTCTTTTTTTGTTTTTCCTTCTTTGTAACGCGATTTCGAAGACGTTGGAAAGACGTAGGAACATCACGTATCACAGCTTTCTCTACACGCGTTCGTTCGTTTTCGAGAAATTCAAACACTTAATCGAGGCGAAAATTTGTATGAAAAAGGTGGGCCAAAAATTACCAAAATTCACTACTAAAACAAATAAATTAATTTAAAATTAATGTTCTGTTAAAAGGAAATAATATCGATGGGAAGAAACTTTTGGCCCACCCTGTATCAGACTGTATCGACGATTACAATTAATAACTATTCAAATGCAAAGCGCAAGCAAGAATAAAAACACTGTCACCTTATCTTAATAGAAAAAGAAAGCCTTAGTTTTAATGATAGAAATCCAGAGAAAAAGGTACGTATGTATGACGTTTGAGTAATTGCAGGTAATGGCACACCACGTGTGTGTCTCTGGTCTATCCCCGAGAGCTAATACGACATTTACATTCCCATTAACTCAATAATTATCCCCCAATAGTTATGCTAAAAAAAAAATCTGCGCGTCAAGAGTCAACGTGAAACTCCGTCGTGATCGTTTTATTTTCCTCGTTTCGAGCCGGTTCTCGTTTTTTTCTCGAATCGTTTTATTTCCCTCGTGATTTTAATCGACACCGGGATGTAACGACGTAACGAACCGGTAAGACGCGAGGAAAATGCGCTCGCGCGGAATTTCTCGTAGAAATCGCCGACCGCGGGGCGCCGCGCGCTCGTATTTGAGCAAGGAAAATTAAAAACAAACAACGCAGGCACAACGTTGCCCGTGTGTACTTGCGCATCAATTTCGAGCTGATTCGGCCGCGCGCCGCGCAATAACTCTCCCAGGGGTAGATACAAATTGCTATCGAACGCGTATCAGTTCGCCGCCCTCGATCATTTGACTAACAATAAACCATCGGGGGCACGAAGTGTCCGCGATATTTGATCTTTTTCTCGCGAGCCCGCCCGGCGCGAAATAAATAACAAGCTGTTTTGCTCGCCGCCGCTGTTCTCTCTCTCTCTCTCTCTCTCTCTCTCTCTCTCTGCCGCGATATTCCGATCTTATCGCTTGTCAAATTATCGAATTTAAACGAAAATATAGGAAACGAGGGAAAAGAAAGAGAGCGCACGCGCACCGTGAAACCAAAACCGGGGAATGTTTGGTTTCGCAATTTTCCCGCGTTAATTGGACTTTATCAGCGATTTCGCGAACGCATTAACCGTGAAAGAAATTCGTTCGCGTTATGATTCCCTGGTATATAATCAATCGCGCGTTGTTGTTGCGCCGATACTCGCCGGTTTTATATTTCCCTTTCGACGCATTTACGGAGTAATAACTGTGCTCGAGAACGTTTCAACGATAGGAAGAATTGTACTACAAAAGTGCGTTTTCTGTTCAAGCGTTACGTATGTGCACGTGCGCGCATGTGTTATTACGATAATAACGTTATTATCAAATACTGCAGGCGTTAAATGTTAAAAAGCGGCTTTGCACAATATCCCATAAAGCCCATTTCCAACCTTTGGCTGTCGTGCACGAATTAATTATCCAAAGTGTCCGCCACAATATCGTTAGCCACTCATATCAGCGTTAACATCCCCAAATTACAATTGGAGGATTTAATGGGAACGTGGTGCAAGAGCGTTCCTTTTCAGAAAATCAGGTTGCACGTAACGTGGAGGACATTCTTCTTCTTCTTTTTTATTTTTTTTTTTTTTTGTTCACGATGTCTAGCAGTGACATTTAACGTTTCAATGTTCGAAAAGGATTCATTTTTAGAGATTAAATTTTCTAATTAACGTTGGAAATTCTTCTTGACAATTTGTCTGAAAGATAAAACAGTGAGTAGAATCGTGCCGCGACTCAAAATCTTTAATTTTAAAACCTTGCTAAATACTATAAATAAATTCACACAACTGCCTACACGTACTATAGGCAGTTTAGTAAAAATAGTAAAGCGGCGGATATTTTTTTAGAAATTTTGCCTGAAGCAGTATTTACGAGTTTTGCGCAAATATGCGTTTTTACAAATAAAGTAAAATAACTCTTCTGAAACTCAACGTTTCTATTCGAAAACTTTACATGATCTTGATAGAGAGTTTAACTCACTAAATTCCTTACTAATCATTGGATTTATATTTTTTCTAAGCTTTTTAGAGAAAAGAGCCAACAAATTCAGATCATCAGTGTCATCACTGAAACTTTCACAATCATTTCTTCATCGCACGACAAATCATCTGTGTATTTCTTCGTCACTTTCTACATTCATTGTTTCATAAAACTGTAAGAAAAATACGACAACGGGATCTCACAGAAATTGATAAGACAATCGCATAAAATAAACACGTCAAAAAACAGAAGCTAAATGAATTCAACGATATATAACCTTGAGTCACGTGCGGTTCCAGAGATACCTGTACCTATATTTTTTTTCTGCGCAAAATATATATGAAATCGCATTCAGGCGGAGTCCGGTGCTGTGATAATAAAGAATTTCAAGCACAATAGGCTAGTATATACATACTACCAATTTCACGAAATATTTTTATGATATTTGCGTATGTAGAACGCGACAAATAAGTTCTGGAAATCTTTCTTGATAAATTCGAACAGCTTCTTCGCCATAAGTAAAAATCATTTCACTCTTTCACACATAAAAAATGCCAATGAAAAACGTTGAAAAAAACATTGAAAAGTGATATTTCAAAAAAAATAGTTTCTCCATCCGATTCGTCTCTTCAACCAGTTTAAGTTACGATTGATCAGGAAACGATTATCGTACTATCGCCATTTAGGCGGTTTTTGTGAAACACTCTTTGGTACAAAATACCAAATAAAAGACCAGAAAAAAAATTGAAAGCAATCGGCCAGCAGCGTATAGTTTAAATTCAAAGATTAACTTCATAGCGAGAGAGAGAAAGAGAGAGCAAATATAAAAAAATCTCTCGGTATGAAAATTTTATCACTCGGAAGAAACGTCTCGAATATTCCGACCGTAATAACCTCGGCGGATCGACCTACATATACGCAACCTATATCGCGATTCTCCGCGACGTAAAACGGGAGGTACGAAGCTTCATCCCTCTCCCGCGGAAAAGGCTGTTGAACGTCGACGAATGGGGAAGTGCGCGAGAGTTATCGCGTCTTCGCCGGTGGCCGGATGTCTACGGATTCCGGGGATTCTGGCGCGCGCAACGCGTGCCGCGTTGCGAAGCGATTTTCGGATATTACGGAATCCATCGAGTTTCGACGAACCGCAAAAATCCCCGAGCCCTCCACCCACCCACCTGCCAAGTCAAATCCATCCCGGGGCTCGGATTCCCGGCATCGTTCGCTCGTACGTACATGGCGATACACACAACACGTGAGACACGCAACCCAGAAAGGCTTTGCCAACGACAAAAAAAGGAGGAACGATCGTTCGATTTCATCGAGTGTTGCAAACGCGTAGAAAGAGAGAGAGAGAGAGAGAGAGATTCGCTTTCTCGATAGAGCAGCAGGGGAGGAAACTTGCGCGCGCTCCCTCGGGATCGATTTCGCACCGCGAGTCCCTCCAATCTTTGCCTTTTCATCCTCTGCACCCTGGCTGTTGAAAAAAAAAAAAAAAAAGAAAAAGACGATATTCCCGAGGTGCGGTTGTACAATAAACGTGGAAATAACGAGGGAAACTGGAGCCGCGAATTGGACCGTAGGGAATCGTAAATTACCTATCTGCTCTCGAATTTAATTTATTCTCATTATTCGGCGAAGAATGTAAAATTGAATATCTATTTTTTCATAATCTAACTATAACACGTAATTTGTAGTAACTGACTGATCATTCGGCACGTCGCGAACATTGTATCCGACAGTTTTCCAAACCGGTGAATTAACGAGACTCGAGAAGAAACGTTACACCTTCGTCAATTCGAATATCGATCAAATTTCCAATTTACGAAAACGAATATCTATTTCCGTTATTTAGAATCAATTTTACATAGAGAAAAGAAAAAAAAAAAGAAAAAAATACACATCGAAAACACCCGCAGACTGATAATTCAATTCTTGTCTCTCCGTGGATTCCGATATTCATCGGAAATAATAAACGTCTGTTCCAAACAATTTCCGTTTCCACTTCGTTCCCTGGTGCGCGCAAAAACGTAAATATTCACGCCTCGACAGATATCGTCCACTTTTCTTCCATCGTTCCTTCTCTTTGTCTGTCGATCCTCCCTTCGCCCGGTGGGTTGCAACGGCGGTTTCAAGGTTCACTGAGTTTCACGGGGAATTGAAATATTCATATAGACGGCGGGCGGAAACTCCGCGAAACCCTCTCTCACCTCCTCTCTCACTCTTCCGGTGGTATCGCGCCGAAGATTCGAAGGGTGCACCACGTGCCATCCTCTAATACGATCGGCCACGCGCAGACACGTGTGCGCACCACGGACGAAAGGCATGCATATGCAGCCCCGCTTCGGCATATATACCCGCGCTCGGTTATACGTCGGCCGGATTTGCATGTTATTTCGAAATCCGGGAATACGGGACACGGCAGCGATTTCCATGGGTCCCGCGTGGCCCTCGCCGAGGACTCGCAGCTTGCGCGGATGCCGCGCCCGGACCGATTCCCAACCCTGTTGGCCACAGGGGACTGTTAACGAGAACAGGAGGAAGGTCGAACGCGGCGGATACCGAGAGAAACTCCGGTCCCCGCGAGATACATACTTGCCAACGTTCTTCGAACGCGTCGGATTACGTTGTAAATAATTCGACGGCCACTCGACGCTTCATTAGGCGAAAGTCGCGCGGCACCTTGGATCCATCGTGTGTGTGCGATTTGTGTGATTAACTGTTGAAATTGCTTGCTTCAATAATAATAAAAAAGATTTATATCTGTGTATGTATGTGTATATTTATTTCTGCCTCTTTGGAATTGCCTTGAAATTGACTTTGGTTTTTACGCTGCACATTTCGTTATAATATTTACATAATATTTTTGTATCCTATTTTGCTTTATCCTATGCTTATGTTTATCTTAAGCTAAGCTATTCTTTAGTCTACTTAAGTCTTAAGTATCTTAACTTAATTAAAAGATTTATATTTATTATGATAATAAAAGGTGCAGCGGGCACTCACGTATGCAGTGAGAATGATGAATGATAGAATGTGGATACGCGACACGTGGTTACTGTTCTACGGCTCGATCGGAAAGGAACTGAAAAACGTATGAAATCCGTGGAGTCACGTTATCGTTCTAACACAAGCATATAATAACATAGGCACGCCGCACACATCCCATATCATTGTCCTCCAACATTAACGATTGATAACGGGGGGAGGGTATTAGCAGCGTTTGAAAAATATTTGACGCGGTGTTAAGAGATTTATTTTTGGAAAGGAATTGTCCTTTGATGAGCCGTTGAATTTGTAAGTTCTTTTTCGCTGAAAATGTAAGTCAAGCGAATGTAAAGTCAAGCGTATTGTCTCATTTGGAAATTGACGTTAATCCTTTTAGGGCTGAATACTTCCGACTGAAACATCTTATCGCGTAGCCTACCGACAAGATCGATACAAGGCGTAATTAACAAGTTATAATTGTAATTTTTCAATCGAACCAACCTGATTAACGCTGGAAAGAGAGCTATTTTTGAGCATAGATTATTTGATTAGAAACATCAAGATTTAAAACGCGCCTTAATTTGAAGATATATATATATATATATATATATATATATATATATATATATATCGATGAATCTGAATACTTGAAGCTCAACGAGCATAACCTCAAAAATATGGAAAACTTTAAGTCTGTATTTTAAACGATAAAATATTACATGAATACTTTGTATCTGTGTTAGATTCATTTTGCAAAAAAATGAAACTTTTATGTATGTGACAAAATGGAACTTTTATATATATATATATATATATATATATATATATATATATATATATATATATATTATTATATAATGAAGTAATTGAATTATTTTGTAAAAAATTTATATTACGCATTTAAACCCCACTAGACCTAATAATTCGTTTGAGTATGATGAGACTGTATTTATTTCATACGCTGATAATTGTCACCAAAGGATATCCGTTCATAGTCGATGACTTTCGCTCAAAGGATTCAAAGGACTCAAAAAATTTGTGACTAGTAACGTCAAAGACAGTTAAACTGTGCACAAATTACTCTTGCAATCGATTAAAGAAAAAGTTGACGACTAAAATCACGAGGAAAATATCTCTATGTAACACTCGCAATTTGAAAAGCTAATTTTCACGATTGCTCCTAATTCGAAACATTTGTTTAAGAAATGCGTATCACTATCTGTATCGTTGCAATTTCCCTCTAACGCACGTAACGATTGAAACGGTGTGACGGGATTTGAAACGATTCAGCTCGGAAACCAGGTAGCCGATTGCGCAAGCAAGGCCGTGCGAGCAGCAACGAGTCTTACGGTCGGATAAGAGGTCGAGCGAGAATTCGAGGCGGGCATTTTAATCATCGGTGTAAACGATGTAACGCCTGCGAATTACACGTTTCGCTTGGCCGGCCGGGGAAATCTGGCGCGTTTGTTTCGCGCTCGAAATTGCGGACACGCTCGTACGAAAATGAATTTACCCGCGTTACGTAACGATCAATCGCGATGGAATATATCTCGTACTTTCACGTGCGCACATTATGTTGTTTCTCAGTTTTTTACTCGTTCACTCTCTCTCTCTCTCCTTTCGTTGCACTGTTTCGATAACGTTTGTCAAATGTTTCGTCAAATTTACGGTCTCAAGTGCAGTCAGATTGGAAACGAACGCTCGACGATTCCTAATTCGATGGAATAATATACAAAAAGAAAAAAATGAAAGAAGAAAGAAATAACAAAAAGAATCGCGTCGATTTACGACTACACGGAATTTCGCCGGTCGCGATTGTAATAAACAGAGTCGATCGCGTGTTACCCCGTGCGCAGGGCGTGGCGATAAAAACCGCAATAAGCTGACGGGCGAGTAAGCTGATTTTTCCACGAAAAAAGTAAATTGGAAATCCGCCAAGGCTCCTTCAGAACGATCCTCCAGATTGATTAGAAAATTTGTGGAACTCGCACGCGCGGCGTTCACGTTCGATCTACGATTTGTAAACGCCGCTAGTATTAATGGCAACATTTACACAATGGACGTTGAAACGCTTTATTTGTTGACTCGGCTATTTGCTTGGCTAAGGCGCGGTTCGCGAGAATATTGCTCGCTGCGAACGCAGTGAAATTCTAACGTACGAAAAATTGCAAACTTAAATCTAAGTTACTACCGTGGTGGAATATAGTTTCACTTCAAATTACAAGATGCGTAAAGCGCGATGAAATTGTGCGCCAAATGCAAATGAGACGCACAAGTACAGGGTTCAAGAATATATAGGACTATAATATTATAATATAATATCGGACCGCTAAAATAAATTCGTAATTGTTTTTATTATATACTTATTTCGATATTTGAAAGAAATAACTTTTCAAAAATTCACGTTTACACTGAAATTTAATTTAAAATTACAAAATTAGATTTTTCTTGTATTTTGATATTTAGAAAAAAAAAAGAAGAAAAGTTTGACCCACCCTATAAAATGAAAAAGAAAGAAATAACTGCAAGTGCATCGGAGAAAATTCATCTGCAAGAAAATAAAGAAGCGCTCAAACACACTCAAATTTTCAAAATTAATTTTTCCAACTTCAAGATCCGCAACGCTGCTCTCCCTTTTTCACGTGGAAAGTCAACCACCATGGATCTGTAATTTTACCGTGACGTTGCGGCTAATCTGACTCGCAAAACGCAAACGCGGCACGGTTCTTTCTCCGCGAAGCGTGCACGAGTTCCGGTAGATTTGGATTGATGTGCGCGGCAAACGCGAGAGGCACTCTCCAGGTGGTGATACGGGCGATGAAAAGATTTTCCGTGAGACCGCGTATAATGCATCGGCCGGGAACACGAACGAACACCATAACGGTATAGCGATAATGAGTCATTAATGTGCGAGATACTTGCACGCAGCCCCGGAGGGATTCCGTCCCGTGGAACGCAAGCACGCGGATTGATTATCTCGTGCTGTTACAGTCACCTGCAGGCGTACACGATGTTTATAACTGCTACGTGACTGGCATACGTGTAAGCATTACGCCAACGGTAATTAGGGACGGCGCGCGGCGAAGAATTATCCGGGGCAAATATTTATGTCGTCAGCGAAATCCAGCGGGATCGCGTTCCTTCACAACGATCGACGCGTGATTCGCGAGGCTGGACAAGCGAAGAAGGAGAACGAGCAATTTTTGCAGCGAGTTGGGGAGGCAAGTATTCGAACGATTATCGTGGAAGCCACTTATGTTCAACGTTGTACGTTCGAGAATTTCTTTTTTGCTTTTCAATTTTATTCACTTTCGAGTCTGGAAATTTCGTGGGTATCGTAACGAGACGCGACTGTCGCGATTATGGTTAAAATTTGGAATTAGTCTTACGCACAAGTTACGAGACATTTATTTATATGTTTAGTGATAACATAACAGTACAAGTGTTCGAACGATT
>NW_025110738.1:100537-108062 GCF_011392965.1 Frieseomelitta varia
TTTGGAATTAATCTTACGCACAAGTTACGAGACATTTATTTATATGTTTAGTGATAACATAACAGTACAAGTGTTCGAACGATTGTCGTGAAAACGTTGTACGTTTGAGAATTTCTTTTTTTTTTTTTTCAATTTTATTCACTTTCGAGTCTGGAAATTTCGTGGGTATCGTAACGAGACGCGACTGTTGCGATTTTGATTAAATTTTGGAATTAATCTTACGCACAAGTTACGAGACATTTATTTATATGTTTAGTGATAATATAACAGAACAAGTGTTCAAACGATTATCGTGGAAGTCACTTATGTGCAACGTTGTACTTCGAGAATTTTTGTTTTTGAATTTTATTCACTTTTAAGCGTGGATATCGTAATGAGACGCGACTGTCGTGATTCGAAACTAATCTAAAAGTTTACGAGATATCTATTGCAAAAGATTTAGATGACAACGTAACAAATCGAGTTCAAATGCTTTTTATGGCCTATGCTCGCAACTCTCCTAGTGCACCATTCTTCATCCAAACTTTCTCAAATGTTCGTCTTCAACACTTTTTTAAACTGCCGCAAACGTGCGAACGTTCTCGCAAGATATCGCACGCCGACCGAAACAGAAGTAGAAGCAAACGCTACTTGGCGATTCTTGTCCGATTGCGAGTTTTGAAACGAGCAACGCTCGGATAGGAAATCCTACCCGCGTTCACGCCGCGGCGGATGACGTAAAGGCGATTTTCATTTGTTAGGCGATAACGAGGCGAACGCGTCGCATAAATTTCGTGCCCCGCGACGCGCTCGCTTTTATTTTTCCCACCGTTTCGTGTTACTGCGCGTTGCAAGTCTCTCTCTCTTCTCCTTTCCGCGCCGCGGTGTGTATTTCATCGACTCGCGATCCGGTTCGGCTCTCGCTGGCCGTTCGAATCCAACGAACGCGCGCGCGGAACGATCGCGGCGGACGATCGACCGCCAGGATCGTTAGTCACGAGGCGAGAAAACGCGGCAGTCAGCTTCCAGACTGTCCGGACGAAGCGGAAATATCCGCGAAATGAACTTACCGAAGTTGCGCCGCTGCTGCCTGTTGATACGTTGTGATCCGTGTAATTGCGAGTTTGCGGCATGGTTGCGTAGGTGGACACGAGCGGCGAGACTCTGGAAACATGAAAACCAAAGAGGTATGAAGCAGAGGTGCGTATAAATAGTTAGTATGGCGCATGTTGAGAGAAATGGGGAGGTAAGTGGCCAGCAAGATTACGCGCGGTTGAAATCTAGTTGCGTGTAGTGTGGTCGCGATACGCATCGTGTGATATACGTGCGTTGTAAAGTAAGGATCATTCACTTGGATAATCTTGAGAGATACGTGGATAGAAGGGAAGTTTCTTTTCGTTATTTTATGCCCTGTTGTTCTCGCTGTAGCATTTTACTGCGATTTACCCGATTGTAATAGAGCTGTTAAAGAACGACTTGTTGATGAGAACAAATTCTTTTCTAATTACGTACGTGTTTCACGAGATTGTAAGTCTACGTTGATATCTGACATGTATCGGGCAATGTACATACCCGCTCAGAAATCTCTCGACGTTTGTGTAATAAAAATAGCACAGTGAAAATAAATTATATACAATAAATACAACATAAATTGCACGATATAACAGTATAAATTGTGTAATATACAATACCTAAATAATATTATAACATGTTATTATAATACATGTAAATTGTAAATACAATACGTACAATATAATTTAATACGATAAATATAAAATACTTTACAAAACTTACATAGCTATTTTACAGAATACTTGATATGCCTTACAAAATAAAAATTCTGTTAATATATTACTAATATATATATATATATATATTGTATTATTATATTATACAATATATACATACAGAGAAATTAAATTAAATACAAAATTTATTTACATTTAATTTTAAATTGAAATTAAATACAACACAAACAGCATAATAAATATAAAACATACTGAAGACTCTATATATTAACAAATTGTATTATTATATTATTATATACTATATATTGTAAAATATTTTATAATACATATTAATCCACGATAAGTACTAAATATCAAAAATAAAAATATTCTCAAGATATTTCTTGCGAGAACGTACCTCGCTGTACAAATAAATATTTGAAATTAAAACAGATATCGTTTACTTTTCAGCGTTATTAAACTCCGATATCAAGTCAGAGTGCACACCAGTTCTTCCGTCAACGATACCTACTTTTACTCTCCGATCGAAAATTAAAATTACTTTACGTTTAATTAATTCTCCATTCATCCAGCGAATCTGTACACGTACCAATAACTCTCGAGCAGGTTTCCACAACGTTGAATTTCCGCAACGTCTGTCTCAAATCGAATATCGATTGTCTTTCACGCGTTCGGTGCGGTTCGGCCGGAGAAAAAGCATTTCCATTAACCAAAATGAGCGGGGAGGGGACTCCGTTCAAGATGTGCGATTCGCGCACGGTCGAGCGAGTACGAGCGCGCGAAACTCGCGTCACAATTTTCAATCGGGGTGCGAGATTGCAGAACGGCTTAACGTTCGTGACGAGCGAAATTAAAATTTGAATTCCTGAGTCGAAGGACGATTCAACGTGTCGGGGGCGCGTCGACGACCAAGCTTCCGGCGCGGCGTCAAGCTTCCTCTCTGGCCGTCCGCGCGATTTTAATTAACCAAATTCTCCTCCGCGTTTTTGTTCGCGTGGTCGCATGGACCGTGGCTGGAAGCAATATGCGCACGTAAAGTCGCGTAACTTTGTGACAAGGAGCTTTGCTTCGTGCGCATCGTCCATGCGAGTTTGCGCGCGGAGATTTGAAAATTTATTTCCGTCGGTGGCCGTACTGTCACAAATGAATTTCACACCTTCGACTTGACGGAAGTACAAAGTAAAAAGTACTTGCCTCGAAATTGATCTCGATCTTGAATTTCAAATGATTTTTCCCTGTTCGTGTCGGAAGTATACAAAAATAGAAAGTTAAAGCAGGAGAAATGTACAAAAATAAAAAGTTGAAGCAGAAGAGACTTCGTTCGGTGTGTGTAAATTTGGTACAAGCGGCATCCGACGTGTTAAGGTTGAATTTTCTTCCCAGGTATCGTACCAACAGAAACGCGCTGGTATAATTCGACTGTTAATTATAGGGTAACTGTTAATCTTTACGTCAGATGTATATACGTCAACACCTAGTGACGAAATTAGGTATCCATGATTATAACAGCCTTCACAGTGAACAAGGCAACACACGTGTGTCGCTAATGTATAAAATAAACATCACTAAAAGTAAAACCCACTGCTGCTATTTTACTCCGTTTATAAAAAAAGGGCTATCATCGACGACTGAATCGTCTCGACGAAACTAACAGACCTAAACTGCGTCTAACAGAGTGCCGGCCATTACGAACGAATTGCGAATTCGTCGTTACGGTGAAGAGTGCAAGAGAGCAGTTTCGGTGGCCGAGGGGCGATAATTCGCAAATAACCCACAGCGCACAATGAAACGTGCTCGTCCGTCCGTGAACCAAACCACTCGTACGCCACTCTAGGATCGAGTGCGGTCAATTCGAAGACGACGAGCTCCGAGCGTTTCGACCGACGACCCGAACCGATCGTCGCGCAACATTTCCTTCGATGTGCGTTTTGTAAGTTCGTTCGACGACTTGCCTTCTTGTTCAAGCAACACGTTCTTCCGGAACAATTACATAACATCATGTTGGTGGAATTGGGAGCCTGAATTACCGATAATGTGAATTGGTTTGGGAAATGAAGGATAAAGGCGTGCGAGAATGTGTGAAAAAGAAAAGGAGATCTTAAGGAGAGAAGTTGCTAGAGAAAAGATGAACGATCGTAGTGCGGTCAGCGAAAAGTTTGTACAGAGAAAGTGTCTTGAGTTTTATCTTATTATTTTATTTATTTAGTTGTAATCACTTATAGATAATAAATATATAGTTCACTACGAACTAACCGTGGAGTTATAAAATCATCAATACCTATAGGTATAGTTGGCAAGAGACACGATTTTTCGTTCTCGAAAAGAGAATAATTTCTCTGGATTAATTTCTCAGTACGTTTCAGTTTTATCGTCGAATGTTTCAAGAACGAGCAAAACTTTGGCTTTCAATGTTTCAAGAAGAATCGGTACGACAGAATTGAATGAATTCAGTATAGGTGCTTTAGTACAAATTGAGCAGAAAATTTCTTACTTTCCTTACATTTCCCACGTGTCACTGTTAAACTGTCTTAAACGTAACCTCGTACCCGCCAGATTCGTGCAATTTCGCATGACGCAAGCTCCGCGGTATAAATTCCTCATCTAAGCTACGAATTTCCAAGCCGTAAAATACGGATTAACGTACCAAACAATCAGACACGATTAACGAACCGCGGCTAACCGATTAAAACGATCTGGAGAAGAGTCGGTACTGGCGGCGTATCGAAAGCGGTACGAAAAGTGCGCTCCACTAGGCAAACAACTTCTCCCGGCGTGACGCCGATATCTCCAACTTTCCATCGCTTCAATTTACCAGTGGAAAATAATTACCGGGCAATTACGTTCACGGCTGGCGCGGCGATTCGCTCGCGACCGGTCGGTCCCTTCGTCGACCTTTGTGCGCGCGTTAAATGGCAACTACTCGGCATGAGGGATGACATGTGCCTATACTGGGATCGTTCGGAATAAAGACACCTGCCCTGGATGCGAGGCGAGGACCGTATACACGCGTCGTCGTTGTAATCGGGGCGCGTACAGCCGAGCACAAAGAGAGAGAGAGAGAGAGAGAGAGAGAGTGGCCTCGAGGAGGCAGGGAATTATTTTCACAAGTTCCGGGCAGCCCTTTGTGGGCCCCTGGCTTGGCTGGCTCAGCGCTCGCTCGCTCGCTCGCCCGGGCAGGTGCTCGATCGGTCGTGGATGAATTCTCTCTTTACGGCCTGGCCAGCCTTTCCATTACAGAAAAACGTCTCCATTCAAGAGGCACGTTTAATCCAGACGCCGGTTTTTATCGCGGCTGGAAGCGGCGGATCATTTGTTTTTGCGCGGTCCGCTCGCCCGTCCACGACGAACGCGCACGTTCCCTCCTCTCCTGCTCTCTCCCCTGCTGCGTGTACCACGTGTGGCCGTACGTAACGCGTGTGTACACGCACACACGTACAATATGTGTACCGATCATCTGGAAAAAAAAAGGAACCCGGCCGTTTATGGAAAATATGTCAAACAGGCGATGAATAATTCTTCCCATTTTCTTGCAGTTCTTTTTCCTCCTCGTCGGGAATTACCAGGAATTTCGCGGACGAGAGGGAGAGAGAGGGAGAGAGGAAAGAGAGAGGATGAAATTAAGCACCGCGCGGGAAATTCTAATGAGTTTGAATGGTAGTTTTTTGTGCAAATCGGGGAACGCCGTTTCCTGAACACGATAATTCGAATTGCAATTTGCAATTTCAGCAAACTGACGAGTTTACAAGCTGCAGCCTCAAAGTGGAATGACTTGTGACTCTCTTTTATCAAACCTTTTAGAATTTTGCTTACTTTACAATCAAAGAGTATCGTGCAAGAGTGCTTATTATTTTTTTCTTTTCTTTATTAAGTTAATTATAAATACTCGTTAACACTGTGCAAGGATCATGAGATCACACGTTCGTTCGATTTGGAGTGAGGATGTGACCACACCTCCTCCAAAAGAGAAACCCGAGATGAAAACCCGTGCACAAATAGACTTGACAAACGACAACAGGCGAAGGACGATAACTTTCGATCCGGCGCCGAGAACTGTGGAAAGGCGAGATCCGTTAATCGGCGCGATTAAAGTACATACATACATTAGACGAGAGGAACACGCATAACTCGTGTCTATTAAAGATTTTTTAGCTCGCCTAGTCGAGGGAAATCGTTCGTTCCGCTCGGGTCGATAGAACGGCCCATTAACATTCCCCGCTAATGGCATAGCCGGAGCGAGGCGCACGATAATAAAATTATCTTAATCTCCGAAGTTCTCGGCAGCTACCAGTATTTCTGTGAAACGATCTCGCCTCTCGTGAAAACCGGAGTCCCGGCCGCCGGTTTGCCGTCCATTACGCCGCTAATTTGTTTCGTTTAGGAAACTGATCTTCCGGTAATTCCGCCTCCTTCCCTCAGCCCGCTGTTTCGTAATTGTGAAACTGATGTACAGAGCAGTTTGCTGAAAACCAGACCGATTTGCATACGCGCGTGTGCGCGCCGCGCACCTGTATCATATGAATATACACGCTCGGGCAGCATGAATTGAAGAGTAACCTTGTTTGGCGCGTTTCACGACGTCTGGGTCAACGGTGACCCGATGATATTTATCGGATAAACGACTCTCGCTAGGCGAGCCAGGACGTTCTTTGGTTTAGTTATTCGACGAAGCAAGAAGAGTACACCGTTTTCCCTTGTAACGACGGAAAGATGCGTAATATTTTCTCATTTTCAACCGTTGACCCAGAACTCGAGCGTAGCGAAAAATATGTATAGGCAATGATAATAAACGTGGTACCAAATGTGCCAGATGTTTACGATTTATATGCAAAGAACATGCAATAAAACACGATAGCGTTGTGTGCACATAAATAAAAACTATGTTTATAAAATTGTACATTTTTTTAAACAAATTCCTCTCTTCCCTATATTATAAACATTATTAGATAACATCCTGTATCAAAAAGTTGGGTGCAAAGCAAGTGTAGTAAAAATTCAACTATTGGGTCAAAAGTGACCCGATGTCGGCTCGCTCATTTATGCCGGCTATTCGAGGGTTAAGACACGTTAAAATGTTCGAAATTTTTACTTTCAGCAAAGTGAAATTATATTAACATACCATTGATACAACAGTTTTGAAATAAAGATAGTAGTCTTTTAAATATCCTGAAAGTTTCAATAGTAACCACGATGGCAAAAATAAAGTGGGTACTTATCACGAAAATAAAAAGATTTATGTCAGCTATTCGAGGGTTAAGACACGTTAAAACGTTCGAAATTTTTACTTTCAGCAAAGTGAAATTATATTAACATACCATTGATACAACAATTTTGAAATAAAGATAGTAGTCTCTTAAATATCCTGAAAGTTTCAATAGTAATCACGATGGCAAAAATAAAGTAGGTATTTATCACGAAAACAAAAAGAGAAATAGTAGAACACTGTATATTTTTAACATACATTAAAAAAAAAGTTGCTCATAAAAGAATAGCGTTGTTTCAACGCAAAAACAAACCGATAATGAACTGAACAAACAAAGGACGAATGGGAAGTGGGAAATGGGAAATGAAATTTCAAGTGTTCGCGCTTTCGTATAGACCAGAAATAGACGATCCCTATCGTTTACACATAAACTCCACTTCACAGAGTGAAACCATGCCAGGGATCTAAACATTCCACGGCTAAACACCTACACCACCCGCGCGACAACCAGCGTGTAACCGGTAACAAATGTTTCGATTTATCTCGTAACGCATCTCTCTCGACAACGGCGATGTTCCACGGATTTCGCAGGAAAAAA
>NW_025110738.1:108094-158571 GCF_011392965.1 Frieseomelitta varia
TTTTTTTTTTTTTTTTTTTTTTTTTTTTTTTTTTTTTTTTTTTTTTTAATGAACGGAACGTCAAACAAAAATCTGTTGACGCTCGGTGGAGCGAAGAGTTGCAGAGAGGAAAGAGGAGAAAATAAACTGAAACTCCAATTACTCCATCAACGCGGGGGATGATTAAACGTTACCGATCCATCAGCCGGCTGGTGCGTCGTGCAACTTGGAGCCTCCGCCTCGTTTTCTTCCCCTATATTTTCGACTATCCGGAATACTCGCAGCGGCCGAACACGCCGCGATACGCTTATAAAGCATATTCGCGCGCGGGGCGGGCGGCGCGCACGGGCGCGAGCTTAATACAAATCTAACCGAGCGTAGCTTCGGCTGAGCCAACATAATCAAACTTCTTAGGTTGGCAACTGTCGCGATTTATCTTCTTTTCCAGCAGTTTCTCTTCTCCTCTTGGTTCTCCAGTTTCCGCCGTGTTTCCCATCCCCGTCGCACCCCCCTCGTCCCCCACCGGCAACCTTATTCCACTGCCACGCACTCCGGTTGATTCAGCGCTCTTTCTCTCCCTCTCTTTCATCCTTTATCTCTGTCCGCCTCGTTCTACCGCTCCCCTTTATTCAACGGGAATAAAAAGCAGCGGCTAAGCAGAACGGTGCCCGAGGTGGAACGGTCGGATAATAAATCGCTCGACGATGCGGAGGCAGGCGATGCCGACAGATGGAGGGGGCGGAAGAGAGATAGGTGGAAAAGAACGTTAAAGCGTGACAAAGAAAAAGGACCGGGCTAGTTTGGAGGGGTGAGGAGGGGGGGGGGCGAGGTTGAAAAGAAGAAAGAAGGGGAGAGAAAGAGCGAGAGAAAGAGAAGAACGTATAACCTATGTGTACGTACGTATACGGGTACCGTGAAGGAAGGGCGAAAGAGACAGAGAAAAAAAAAGGCAGGCCGGAGGAAGGTGAAAGAGAACAGTCGGTCGTGGGGCCAACAAAGAGCAGCGACACGGGAGTAAGTCAGAATGGCAAAAAAAAAGAAAAAGAAGAAGAAGGAAAGAAAGAAAAGAAAAAAGAAAAAAAAAGAATGAAGAAAAGGAAGAAAAATCGTGCACGAGAGAAGGTGGGACGGAGAGCGAGCGGAGCGCTGAGAGGAAAAAGGAGAGAAAAAAAAAGACGTAAGGTCCGAAGTACCTGTATCCTGTTTGTTACAAGGCTCCCAGAGGCACGAAGCGAGGGGGACTCCCCCGGCGATGTGGAAGGAGCAACGGAGGTAGGTTTAGGCAGCTTTCACACTAAAGCCCGAATTTACGACAAAGGAGGCCCATTAACCCCGTGGCATCCTCGCCTCGAAATTGACTTTGCTCCCTACCTGAGGTCCGCGACGACGCGTGTTCCCGTCCCCTCGCCACGGAGAGAGATAAACGTCGCCACGATGGAAAAGGATAGGACGACGCGGCGACTCGGAACCTCGCACGGGAGGAGCGAGGAAAGAAAAGGGGTCCCGGAGAGTCGTCGACAAGCACGATGTAGCGTAAAACGAGACGATTAGCGACGTCCGGCGAGAGCGAGTGGAATCTTCGATTTTTCGAAAGAAGAAAAAAAAAAAGGAGAAAAAGGCAGGGTTAGACGCGGGGCGCGTGCAATCGGCGCGCAACTCGAAACGCGCTCCTCCACCCCAGACAACGCGTGTCAACGCGTATCGCCGCGTAATTTATTCGCGAGGGAGGGGAACTCTCGCGCGCGCGTCGAGAGAGGTTTATCGTGGCCGAACAAGCCGCGCGTAATACATACATACGTGTATCTCGATCTTCGGTGTATATCGGGCGAGCTGTATCGCTCGCTCGGGGTGTATAGCAGTGGCGCACGCGTGAGTTACACGCAGCGCGGTGTACGACGAACGAGAGGAGCGTTTCTAATTGCTGCCGTTGCTGCGGCTGTTGGCCCGCACGTACCGGCTTACGTATAGAGTCGTACCGATTGCGCTACCAGCTCTTTAATTCACGAACGGGCCTCCGCCCGGGCAAATTCTGCACTCGTCCCGCTTATCGTATTTCATTATTGGCGTTTCTATATTATCTGGCGGTTATCTGGCGAACGCGCGTCTACGAGTCACGCCGCGCGTAAATACACGGCTCGATAAACGGATCGACACGCTCGCCGCGTCGCTATCTGCTCGCGCTGTCCTTACACGTGCAGATATCTGAGCGCGCTCGGAAACGCGAAAAAGGGAACCGGGGCGAGGTTGCTCGTTCGAGGAGGCATTCCCCTTTTCGCCGCGACCGGACGAAACCCACCGGAGCACAAACGTCTTCTATCTCTTCGACGGTACACGATACGTATCGACGATAAACGCGGCGCCACGACTACAAAACAAATTCGACGAACGCGAGCCAGCAGATAGCCGCTGGGGTTTCGTCCACCGGAAATGACAGACGACTTCGATTCGTGCCGAGATGAACACGTCTCCGAACTTCGAGACCCCGCCGTTCTTCTGGTGACGCCAGTTTCACTTCTCTCTCTCTCTCTCTCTCTCGTTCTCCGTTTCTTTACGTTCGATTTGATTCCTCTTATTTCAGACAAGTTTCCTATACCGCTATACTTTCTTTTTCTCTTTTTTTTTTTGCAGTCGAGAGTAACGCTGTTAAAACGATGCGATGCGATCTAATCGTGCAATCTTGCTGTTTTACCGGCTGTTTAATTTGTTCCGTATCCTTCGTCCCGATCGGAAACTGCTTTCAAACTCAGAAGGGGACGAGAGAGATGGATTCAACGAATTAATTCCATTTAATGCTTGAGCCAAAGTTCGAGTCTGGCAATCTGTGTTCTTAATAAACACGTAGTGTCTTTTCATTAATAATAACAGCAGTGACGCATTAAATAAGTAACGACGATAATCCGTGTCACGAGTTAATTTGCGTTTCGCTGTTAACAGGTTAACGATTCCACGTGAAAATTTAACATCTCGCGTCCGCGTCGAGATGAAATTCGTTTTTAAAATTGCACGGACATGGATACCACGATTCTGCATGAATACGATCTTTCAATACGTACAGATACGGCAGATATAGACGATATAGACACTTTACAATTAAGGAGTAATAATTAGAGAGCAGCTTTTTCGTGTCGATCGCGACACACGTTAGAGTTTCATACAACGTCGATTCCGATGGATAATTCAAAAGTTCCATGTTCACGTTGATCACCGGACGTACGGAATTGGAAAGAACCGGGTTTAACGAGCTATTCTTATTTTTACATTTCTGCCGGTATGAATTCTTGCGATATTACATTTTTAATCGCGTGGAGAGGGGAGAAAGGAGGGGGACAAGAGAGGGGGGGGGGGACGAGCGATGCGCGAAATTCGTTCTTCGCTGTTCCGAGGGAAAGCGGAAAAGCAACGGTCTTAATTTAGGTGGTTTTAAGTAAATTGGCGGGTCCCGATATTGTGCTACGCTTCCGAGGGAAATGTCAATTATCGTCCAATTGAAAACGGACGAAACACGATATCGTGCTATTGCCATTTTCCCCGAGCCCCCTGTACTTTCCCGGGATAAATTACGAGGTTTTGGCCAGATTGGCCTTGCGGTTGGATTTCATCGTGAAATAAAAAGGATCGCGCAGATCGTTTCTACGTGCTCCTCCGCGCGCACGCGGCCACCCCACACTCCACCGCGATTCCCATTCCACCGGTGGTGCACTCTGTATTTTCCTTTATTCGTTTCGTCGGAGGTTTCGTCGCGTCGATGTATCGATTCGTGTTTCCAAGCTTCAAGTCAGCCGTTCCGCAGCGACACACGAACACGTTAATTTCGAACCTTTTCTCGGTCCCCTTTCTCGCGTCGATCGTCGCTCGTTCGATTTCAGATCAGCCGAGCAAATTGACGATCCTGCCTCTCGTCCTTCCTCTCGACGAGAACGAGAGCAAGAGCAAGAGAGAAAAGCTTGATAAAAGCGGGGGAGGAGAAAGAGGACGAAGAAACGGACGAAAGGAAGAGACAGACCGGCGTACGTCTGATTTTTTTCCGCGAAAATATCGAGTCAGTCAACAGAGGCATCGGGGGATAAAAAGGGATCCCGAGACAAGAGCGTACATACATACGTACGTACGTACATTGAAAACGGGCGCGCAGCACGGGCCGTCGGAATTGGCGATTTATGCGATTCGCGAGAAAAACAAAGGAGGCACTTTTTCGCGATACGAGCCGAGAGACACGCCGGTCGGAAATGGAAGGAAGAGGGACAGGGGATTCCGCAGCTATAATCGGAACGAGCCAGCGAGATTACGGATAAAAGACGCCACTGTCAGCAATAAAGAAGCAGCTGTATAATCCCGTGCGGACCGAAGGTATAATGTACTTACAATTAGGTATCCCGTCCCGTTGTATTTGCCCCGGGTCTCTTCATCGGGTTCGCCCCGCCGCGGCACTCGTCCCACCACGCCGCCACCCCACGTCGGTGAACAAATTTCTTTTCCCCTACTTTTAGCTCTCTCTGGCTCGCCCAGGCGCTGTATATATACATATATATATATATATATACCCCTCCGCCTTTTATGCCTTTTATACCTTAATCAGCAGCGGAGCCAGGGGTTGAAGGGTCCTCCCCGACGCAACGGGCTGCCCACGAGGAACTTCCATTGCTCCCTTATATACATACGACAAAGGAGGAGGACGCGAGCGGAAAGCAGAAGAGAGTCAGGAAAGAAGGAGTCTCGAAGGAGGAGGAGGAGGAGGAGGAGGCTCGCTCCTCTTGACGAAGATGGGGGAGGGGAGGGGAAGGATATCGTCGGTAAGAACTTTCTTGCCTCTCGTTAGTAAGCATCTACTGACTAAGAGAGGAGACTCTAAGGGAAGAGATGGTGGAAAGACGAGCACACCGGCAAACGAAAAAAGGCGGCCAGATAGAGAGAAAGAGAGAGAGAGAGAAAGGGAGAGAGGAGAAAAAATTCCTCGTTCTCTGCTTCTTCTTTTCCACTCTCTTCGTGGCTCTCAGCGTCGTCGGTGCCGAGCGAGAGTCTATGTGGCAAGGGGGTTCGAATGAGGCGCGTCTGGGAAATCTGTTATTTTCTTCCCTCTTTACCACCGCCAACCCCTCCGGCTCTCCAAACACGCCGGTTCTCTTCCATCTATATGAGGGTGCCATCCCGAGCCACAGGGGGTGAACGAACGAGGGGCGAAAGCCCTTTCGATTTAGGAACTCATTGAGAAGTCTGCCGCGCTGCTGCTGCCGCTGCCGCTGTTGCCACCCCGAAACGTCAACGTAACTTCCCCTCCGCGCCCCTCGTTTCCCATTTAACCGGCTTGTTCCGCGCGTCCTTTTATACGTGCTCGCAGGCACGCCTGTTCTCTCTCTCTCTCTCTCTTTCTCTCTCTCTCTCTCTCTGTCTCTCTTCTGTCCCCGACACCGTTTTTGTTCTCTGCTAATAACGATGACGACGACTACTCTGCACTGACGCATCGGTCCACCGGCGAACGCCGCCGGTTTAAACCGTTTTTCGACGCTTCGTTAACGCGATTCCGTCGGAAGCAACGTCGTTCGACGCGGCGACTTCGTTCAACCCCGGCGCCGGGGAATGGACAAACGTTGGAATTAAGTGGGGGAGATCGATGACAGTGTGACCAAAAACCGTGCTCGTCCGACCGGGCGCTTGTTGCACGTGCAGCCGCCCAATTGAAACATGACGTGCACGGGGCGAAGTGGAAATTGCGGCGCCGGTAGATTCGACGCAGGAAATGTATTATTAATATGTAATTTATATCGGTGGAATATCTTCGAGGTATTATCTTCGAGGAATTTGGATAATTTAGCCGGGCACGGTTATCGCAATTATTAGTCGTGATTGTCGGCCATTATATCACAGATGAATATTTTAACACCTTCGAATCTTTCGACACGAGTAACAATCCGATAATCTCCTCTGTTTAACCATTAATAAACTCGTAAAACTATACACACAACTAAACACACCGTGAAACAAAACTTGCGCATAAATAAATTCTCCATCTATCGATATATGCCGAGAACGATTATGAAACAATCGTACGATCGAGTCAGCGAACGAAAAAAAAAAAAAGAAAGAAAGAAAATGTTGATTAATCGACGTTTTTGAAAGATGGCGTACTTTCCATCAAGCGCGGCTATTCTCGATTCCTGTTGACAGAGCCACGGCAGAAAAGCAATTGGTCGAACGATCTATTTAACATCGTGGCCAATTATCCGTGCAGCGGAGCGGATCAGGTCGATCTCTCGAGAGATCGCCGTGTAAATACGATCCCGAACGAGGCCGCATAAAAAAGCGGACCACGAGCGATGCGCATCTGGCCCCTACGATATATACCGACAGACACATCAGCCTCGCCTCTATCTGAAAGGATGGATTACGATCGCGTGATTGCTGGTGCGCCGAGTGGCGCCCATATAATTACCCCCTTTTCTATGCTCCATCGGCCTGGCCCCTGGTACCCAGTGCCCGTCCCTATTCACCCGGAGTGTTCCAATAAAGAAAACAATGGGGGCTTTCCTTGGGGAGGGGGAGAGATCGGTTCATATTCTTCTCGGTGCCGATTCACCGTGTCTACAATGCGCTCACCGCAGGTCACGCTCCGTTCGGTTCCTCTCCGTGCGCGCTCCACGGCATAATAAATCATTTCGCGGAACCGTTCAACCGGAAACGAATTTTGTACGCTTCGTTCGTCCCTGTCATCGACGATGGCAACAACGATCGTCGAAGACGTCGATCGCGCGCGTCTCGCCGGCGCGGTTAAACACGGATTTGACTAAACTCTCGAACGCTGTGATTTCGTTTCTGAGTGGACGAATTTTCACGGATGTTGACTGCGACAACGTTTTGAATCGGCGTCAACAATGTGAAAATTCCATTCGATCGATCGTTGAAATTTAATTGTTGACGTTTCGCATCTTGGAAATTATTCCACGCGAAAAGCTGACGTCTTGTAATCTGATTCTTCGCGAGTATTGACAAACACGGTAATATCGAGAAATGTTCGTGGTTGTTTCAAGATATTTCAACAATTTTGCAAAGAACAACTTGTGCCAGAAAATACAAATACGTGCACGTACGTATGTACACTGACATGTTCGCATTTAAAGAAAAAATATTTTTCGAAATGCGATCCTCTTTTACGAGCAAGTGCGTAAAATTTAAATTTTAAAACTGCTTCGTGCCGATTGTTGACTTAGGACTGAGTGTTTAAGCAGCAATTAACGGCGAACGATACTTCGTTCGACAATTAGCGAAACGTCACAATGTTCGATTCGAGTGCCTTTTCAAGATAGTAATATCTCCCGGGAAGTTAGAAATTATGATTTCAAGGCCAACGGACAAGTTGTCTTGCCTAAAATACGCGTATCTCGTGATACGATAATTATGAAATATACGCCTTGTATACAGAAATGTTTATGCAATTCGTGAGTTTACTTCGCGCGGGGAAAGCAGCCGCGTTACGTGACCGAGAAGGTTAGGTTATTCACGAAACATTTGACGAGTCAACGATATTCGCGTATGTTGATACGTAACAAGAATTTCTTTGGGAACACGATTTCAAACAATGTTTTTTTTTTATATATCAATATTCTTATTTGCCTTGTTGTACTATCGTAATACTTTCAAGGATAACGTCTGTCTCTCGAAGTTTTAATAAACGTCGAAACACGTACTAACGACTAACCTCTTTGATCATCGAAAATATTTCCACGTCATTTAATACGATTATTTCGACGACTTCAAAGCGTCGTCTGTGTCTTATTGAAATGTTATTTACTCTGTAACCAAATACGTACCTGCACTACGTACAAAGGAAAGAAACTTGCAAGTTTCTTCGCCGTGAAAATCAGCCAGTATCCGTTTAACGAGTATCAAACAGCAAGAGCGACCGTAGAACTTGGAAACTGTATTCTCGACAACACGAATAGCTGAGAGAGAACCAGGTGATTCTTTCATCGAGTACCAATGGAACTTTCGGGAAAGATCGAGTTTCCGCAGCGACTTCCTTACGAGCGGGTTGGTGACGCGTACACGAACTCTCTGATGCGTTGTCGTCAAATTCGGCCAGGAAACGTCGAGACGAACTTGGACGATTTCGCGGAGTCGACGAGACCGTGTGTGGACTACGTGACAACTTCCGAATGAAAATCTTATCCCGTTCACTCACTCACTCACTCATTCTCTCTCTTTCTCTCTCTCTCTGTTTCTTTCTCTTTCTCTTTCTTGATTTCTCCGTCGAGTTCGAAATAGGACGAACTCTATACGCGATATGGGAACTAGCGGCGCTGCTCGCAGCGCCCTCGCGCTCTAAAGGTTTACAGCTGACGCGTTCGAAAAGCTGAGATATTCGAAAGTCATTTACTCCTTTGTCGCGGCAACTTTCCTCCCGATAAATCTTCCTCAGCGAAGAAGAGGGCACGAAAGTTTACCCGTATAGGTGCATGAGCATGTGTATGTGTGTGTGTGTGTGTGTGTGTGTGTGAAAGCGTGTGTGTGAATTGACGCGTACGTGGCCAACGGAGCGAGGAAAGATCTCGCAGAGCATCTTTTATCTGGCGAGGAAAAGATACGGTGAACGAGAGTGGGGAATAAAATATTCGGAGGCGAAGCGGTGGCAGCCAAAAGTAGCGAGGAGGCTAAACTGAAGGACCCCCTCGCGATGAAAGCGGGGCGCGTTCGATCGTAAAAACTCCTCGACGACACTTTGATTTCCCTTTTGTCGTGTCCGCGCCGTTGGAGGCCTTTGGAAAGGTTTTAGAGGCCGCGATTTCATCCACCAGAAGGCAATTGCCTGTTTGATAGCGCGTCGCGACGCGCAGTCAAAGGCGGCCAGATGAATTTTTGACGGGAAAATAGTGAATACGGAGATTCTCGGAGTCGACGTGTTACACAGAGATGGGGGTTGGGCACGGAACACGACGCTTCCTAATAATACGCGTAACGCGGGCGACCGTGTCTCGTTGCGAAGTTGGCCGCGCATCAAACACACCACTATTTTCCGGTAAGTATGCACATATATACTGCATATATATTCATATGGAACACGCGTGTGTACGTCCAAGACACGTACCTTGACACAAGCCATCTGGCAGTGAAGAAAACAAAAACAAAGGTTACCTTTAATGACCGTTGCCGATCGATGGTTAAGTTTACAAATATAACGCGGTTTCGTTATGAGTAGGGATAGATTGAACAGACGATGGCGACGGCGGTGGCGGTGCGGCGCGGTGCGATGTGGTGCGGTGCGGTGCGGTGCGGTGCGGTGCGGTGCGATGCGATGCGGTGTGGTGGCGTCGTCGTTCATGGTAAAACCGACCGAGCGATTAAAACAGCGATGGATACCGGCGGTCCGAGAGCGTCCCGAGGGTTAATTAAAACCTCTCTAATTATTTATAAACAGTCATTTCTTTTTCCCGCGCGATAATAAACGTGTAATGCTCGCAGCGCCGGCGGATTGGACGGCTGTACGGGACGGTGGCCTGTGATTGGTCGAGTCACCGGCAGCCGCTCGACTCCGCGCGGACTCGATAGCTCCGTTTTCGTCGCACTTATCGCGCCGAATGGTCCTTGACTCCCTCTCCGTGTCATTCCTTTATACCGTCTTTCTCCCTCGCGCCGATTCTCGCGTTCTCTCCCTTTCTCGTTCGCGCGTCGCCACTCTCGACGACGGTTTCTCTCTCGGTCGCACTCAGGAGCTCGGTCTACCAGCGCGTAATCTGTAAATCCTCGACCGTGGAGAGAACGTAGAAGTCCGGTAAGTTGCTCGAACGGAATCCTCGTCCTCTTACTTCCCCCCCCCCCCTCCTTCCCTTCCCCTCCCACCTTCCTCGCCCATCTCTTGCCGAGTCGCTCCTTCCACGGGCTCTTCAGTCCTCCTCATACCCTTCATGCTCATCCTTCGTCTCCATCGTCGCTCCCCTCTTCATCTTTCGTGTCTCTCTTTCCGTCACTCTCCATTTTGTCTTCCCTTCCCGGTCTCCTTTCCGCCAAGCTGTCTCCCTCCCCCTTCCTCCTCCCTTCTCCTCTCTCTATACCCGCGTATCTCTCTATCCGTGCTCTCTCGTTCCGTCTCCTTCGTTTCTCCTTGCCCGGTTCTCTCTACCGCCTGGTTTCCATTCCAAGTCGGTGCCCACTCGAAGAAGGAAGCGAGAGGGGATTTCTTTCAACGCCGATAAAAGCCTCGCCTCGCTGCCCAATATTGATTCGCGCTCTAATCTGCGGAGAGATCCTCCGCCATCCTTTCCATCCGTTTCCTCTTTCACCCGTTCTTCCCATCTTTCACCCTCTTTTCGCTCTGCTACTGCTCCCGTCTTCCCTTCTCCTTTCGCCCACCTCCAGCCGCCGACGTCTCTTACGACGTCGACAAAATAAACCGCCGATATCCTTGTGGTATAAGTAATAACTCCGGTCAAAGCGGAGGGAAGACGATATCGGGAAGACGGCATCTGGCAAAAGGACGTGTGCAAAGCCAAGTTCCGGAGAAATACAACGCCGTAATTCCGCGATTATGGATACCGCGCGACAGCGGTCCGAGCGCCGTCCAATATAAACGACGAATTCGCCGATCACCCGATCGGTATTTCAATTAACGAATCTGCTCGTCCCTGTTTCGTTTTTTCTTCTCTCCCGTTTTTCAGCCGTCTTTTAACCTTTTAAAAAGAGACGAGAGAAGGAAACACGCGCGAGAGGAACGGCGATTTTCCGTTTTTCCTTTTCACCTTCAACACCATTGTGACTGTTTGTTCAAGTTTTTTCGTTCGACGCGGTACTCGCAGCCAGCCACGTTTCTCTCTGTACGTACCGGTTAATTTCTCTCTTTCTCTCTCTCTCTCGTATTGTACACGAGAGACCGCGTGTCCTATCAGCGCGACTCGAATAACTTCCTTTGAGGCACGAGCATCGACGGAACGTATCCGCCGCTGGGGACGTTTGTGTTCTCGTTCTCTTGCTCGATGTTCATCGAACGCACGCTACTTTCCTACCCCGACGAAGGCTACACCCCGCGATCCAGGCGATTCCGCGTGTTTTCCGCTGGACTTGGCACAATACCGCGCAAACAGGCGAATACCGTGCCCGACCGCCGCTGATACAGAGGAAACAATGGCCGACCGAACCGGCGAAACAAATTGCGCGGTCGCGATTGAATAATCCACGAGGATCGTGTTCTTCTGTGGCATGTTTGTTCTTCGTAACTCGGCCGGTAATACAAGTTTAAGGGAATGCTTCGGCCCAGGACTTTTGAAACAAGTCTGCGGGAAACGCAAAGAAAAAGTTGCAAGAGGTTAGGAGAAGAAGTATGTACATAGTAGGGAGGAAGGAAAGAAGGAAGGAAAGAAGGAAGGAAGGAAGGAAGGAAGGAAGGAAGGAAGGAAGGAAAGACGAGAAAATGGAAAAGGATCGTGAGCTCGCGAGCAATGAAAAATAATGGGGCGGCACCACCCCCGTCGTTTCCTCTTATACTTCATGAAGTAGAAAAAGGAGAAGCTCGCGCTGCCGCCCTTTAATCTTCGCTTTAAGCCACCAACCGTTTCGCGAGTTTAGCGCGAAATGAAAAATTCATTTCCATCGAGGCGACACGGCTTCCTCCCGCTCGTGCGCCTCTCTTTCTTCCACCCTACGCGCTCTTTCGCTCGCTCTCGACCGTTTTTCCGTCCGTTTCCTAACGTCCCGCCGTCCCGTGGAATTCATTCACAGGAATGTCTGCGAGCCGCACGTCCGATTGCAGAAATGACGTGTACGAGAGAATGCTGCCGTGATAAGTTTTATGGAGGAGCGGCGGCGGCTGACGAGTCAGTTTGTCTTTATCAGCCCTCCGGGTGTCTTAATCGACCCGGCCGTAATCTGCAACGACGAATCGTCCTATTTTTCGTGTCGATTCCGCTTCGCGCGCGTGGACGAGCGAGCAGGGTCGTTACGCTCGTCAGAAACGCCACGTTCGTTCGAGTTTGATTCTTCTACCGGGAGGGGCGAGAATCGAAATTAATGCCAATTTGAATTTTATACAAACGTATCGAAAGTTGTTACTCTGTTAAAACTAATTAGGTTGGATTTATTCAAACGATCGGACGAACGTTGGTCGATCCACAATAACCTGTAGCAATTTTAAAAATGTGCACGAATGGAAAGTACAGCTAAACGCAACGGCGCCCTATAATTTATTAGTATTTCGATTCGGCCGTTGTAACACACGTCCCCCCTTCCGCTTCTTTGTAAATATCCATTTGTAAATATCCATTTTTACAAAACCGAGCTTTATTTACTGAAATATCGATTCGCCACAGCCTTTCAAACCGTGCCGCCATTCTTGCGCCACACCGTATATCCCGCGTACGTACCTACATACGTGTTACCAGGCCATCGATTAATTTTTCACGAAACCAACGACTGTTCGAACTCTAAACGAACCATAACTCTAAACGAACCACGATGAGCAACGCGCGCGCGATTGGCATAACTTCGCCAAAAGGGATACACATTCTCGCCACTAAACGACCGGGGGAAAAAAAAAAAGGAAAAGAAAAAAAACCAGCGATAATATTCTCGCTCGGCGAATACTTAACATCGCCGATCCCTCCTCCATTTCTCCGCAAGAGGCACGCGGCTAGAAAACGAAGAACGAAATGGAACAAACACCGGTTGATCGCGTCGTTTTTCCACGATCTCGGGACGAGCTTCGAAGACGCTCGTTCCAGCGTTACCGAGCGTTAATTCGTATCGTTTTCCGCATCTTTCCACGCGGACACGCGGCGTTTACGTGCGCAGCCTATTTAATTTCCCATCTCGTTTCTCTTCCGCCGATTTCGCTCGATTTTTCCGCTCGAACGTTCCACTGCCGTAAGTGGCCGCGTTAATTATTTCCTCGTTCCTGTCCCCATGATCCTCTCTCTCTCTCTCTCTCTCTGCGTCCAGAGCTTCGTACTCACCCTGTAGCACAACGTCACCCTCCGGCGATTACGAGCGACGCCTTGGCGCGGCAATTTATCAGGTGGTGTTAGATTACTATATTTTCCTGCGCGATGAGTGCCACCGGTGCGGTGTCGTAGTCCTGGCGCAACTCTCGCTGCACACATTGCGATTTGCATGCGAACTGGCGGCGTTATGCGCCGTAGATAACGAGCCCGGCTGCAACGAGCCGCGAGCATACGCAAGCATTAATACTCGGCCGCGATACCGTGCGTGTAAACCGATTCGTGTCGACTTTTGCACGGAGAGGAAAGTTTAACACGTAGGTGGTCTCGTCTCTGTATACACAAGCATACCACGTACCATTTCTCCTCTCTCTCTCTTTCTCTCTGTTCGTTGCATCTTACGAACGTTCTCCAGTGTGGTTGCTCGATCTCTCGCGTGCACGTTCACGGCAACGTCGGTGTAACATCGTTAATTCGATCGAACCGTCCACTCTTATCGCTCGATCTCGTTAATAACCTTCTTTCTCCTCCCTTAATTACTGCGGCGGCACGAGAAAGGAGTAACGCGAGCGCGCACGCGAGCGAAAAACGAAGCAGCCGTGGTCCCAGCCGTGCCGGGCCGGGACCACGCGTTTCTCACGATCGCGGCGAATCAGAGCCGACTCGTTCGATCGATGGCTACCAACCGATTATCGGCGAAATATTCGATCGTATCGTGCGGCCGCACCGATTCATTGTGAATCCGGTCTCGAAAGAAAGGAGATAAGGGGGCCGGTGAAATCAAACGTAATGAGCTTTCAACGTCCTGTAGCTGTGCCTCTTCTCTCTGCCGCTAGCTAACTACGCGTCGGTGTGTACTTTGGTTAACAGTGTACTCTTGAGTACAGATTTTACGTATTTGACGATACCTTTGGCTACAAGAAACCATAGTATCTACGTATTCTCATTTTCCAACGAAGCGTTTTCTTATCTGTCAGTCAGGTTCTATTACAAATCTTTGCAACGACGTGGAAATCGCGAGCGAAAGGACGAACGAAAAATACGTGTTTCAATAATAATCTTCGACGTTGTTTCGATATCAAAGATAAAGCTGTCTCAATATAAAAATACAAATAAAAATGTTTCAATATCTTTGGTATTTAAAATCGAAGCAGAAAGGGAGGTGAATCTTTAGCTCTGTGATCAAATAAAGAGAGTTTCGAATAAACAATTTTTTATACCAACTAACTACAGTCCTGTGACGCGATACGTCTGAGTTTAATTAATTTAATTGCAGTCTGCTCTGCATGCAAATAGTTTTTCTTTTTTTTTCACAGCCTTTTTTTTTCGCGGAAGATTTATTGCGCGCGGAAAAAGTCGTTAAAGGCAACAAAATGGCGAATGTCCTTTGTACGTAGGAAGCACGCGAGGATGTACACATACATGCGCCTAAAGCTTTCATCTTTATCGACGACCCTCACCACCGAATCCAGAATGTACGATCAGCTTGTTGGATCGTGTCCTACGATCTCGACGTTCTTTTGAACGCGCTGTTACCATCTTGCGGTTTGTTCGGATGATGACACAGGGTCTTTTCGCTCGTTTTGTTTGCGATGGTACGGTTTTGGGACCCTCCGGGATATGATACCGTGTGTTCGGATCTTTGTTCGGTCCCTCGGGTCCCTGCGAGCTCCGAGTTGTTTTTTGCCTGCTCTTATTCCTTTTGTAAGCGCCACGGGTCCGTGGTCGCGTTGCTCTTTTCGATCTCTCTTTTTCTCAATTTTTCATGGCGTTTCGAGCCGGGATTCACCTTGTTCAACGAATCAGAATCAGATTTAGGATTTAGTTTTGCGTGCACTTACCGTGTATCAAAATTCTTCCAATTCGAATCGTTTTATTCGAATCGCCACGTTGCGCTGGCAACTGATTGCGGACCGTAACGAGTGACCAAGCCGTACAATAATTCGTCGCTTCCTTCTCGAACTCGGCGCGACATCACTGGACAGAAATTATTGAGAAGTAATAAATTTATTATTTGTTTTGCCTATTTTGTTTTACTTAGATATACTTACAACTGAGACAGTATTATAATTTTGGTACAAAAAATTCTCGACGTGCGTGGCACGTCATTCCTGCGCAAGAGATTGCGCTGACTTGCGCTGACAACTGATTGCGGACCATAACGAGTGACCAAACTGTATGCAATTCGTCGCTTTCTTTTTGAAGTCGTCGATACGACATCGCTGGATAGAAATTATTGAGAAGTAATAAATTTATTATATTATACTATATTTTACTTTTGCCTAAATTATATAACTATATTATACTTTTGCCTGCTTGGTTATACTTAATTATACTTAAAACTGAGGAAATGTTGCAACTTTGGTACAAAAGAATTCTCGACGAGGAAGTTACCACGCACTTGCGTGATTAGAAAAACGAATCGCTCATTATCCAGCGACTCTGCCGAACGCTGGTAGGTTGCAAATATAAATCGTCAGCCGAAAAGTGAAGAATCTGTTTTCACATCGTGTATCGAGGCTCGTCTAATAAATTCCCCCCAACGTTCGCGTGTGCCCGTTTCATCCCTTACGTTACTCTCCCGATTCGACTTATCAAGAGCGTTTCTCGTTATCAGTTCCACGCGCGCTGTCTCGAGTGAGAGGAACGAGCAGGCCACCGCTAACGAAAGAAGCGTAATACGTAATACGCGTGCGAAATATTCGCTCCGGGGATCCGAAAGGCTCGGGGGATCGGAGAGAGGGATATTCGCGGCCGGTGTTCGCGCTGATTGATGGACTCCAAACAAATAGGACGAAACGTAATGCGGGGCCGTGGTACATCGTAGATCGTTATCGATTACGAAAGATTAATAGCTCGACGAAGTGTTGCATGGATTTTAACGAGTTGCAGATGAAAAAAGAAAGGAAAATAAAAAAAAAAAAGAAACAAAAGATCGGCAAGCCGATCTGACGGCTTCTGATTCCGTGGGCAAGAAATATTCCGATCGATGCCCAAACGAAAATCTCTCTCTCTCTCTCTCTTTCTCTTTCTCTTTCTCTGTGCCTCGTGTGCGGTTAATGCAAGAAACTCTAACGACCGTGTAAGAAACGAGAAATAATTAGTACATACCGGTTCCGAGCGATCCTCGCCTCTCTCTATCGGTCAGTTTCTTGCTTTTCGTCTTTCGTCTCTCTTCTCCTTGCCTCGTTCCTCTCACCCCTCCCTCGGTCCTTCTCATCTTCCGCTCTCACTCACGTGTTGCCTTATGCAGATGCGAACGGAACGTATTAACGTCAGGTACGTACAAACTTGCCCTCGCCATCGGTACCTTCGCGCGTGCATATGGCTTTAATGGATGTACTACATAACCGCAGAAGCGCGGCTATCGATGCTCGCGTGGTAGCTACTACGTATGTACGTACGTACATCGCTCTTTCTCTTTCTCTCTCTCTCTCTCTCCGTTTCTGTCGTTCTGTCTTCGTTCACGCCTCTATCCGCCGAATAACTTCCGAACCAGCAGATAAATACATATACAGAGTGAATGAATAGAAAAAAAGGGTTCGTAACTTGTAGGGTAGATAACGTGAAAAAAAGGCCTGACAAACATGGATCGAGAAATTAATAATTTCAGAGTTACGAACGATTGTTCGTTTCGGTTGAAGTCGGCTTGCGAAAATGTTGGAACACATTTTAAGGGGAATCTTTCATGGAGTACATGATTCTTTGATACGATGCGTGCGTGGAAATGGAAGAAGGATAGAAAACTTGGGAGTAATCAGAAAAAAAGATTATAAGGTGAACCACCACATACTTACGTACAGTACGATAGCTCTTGAAGCGAAGAAATTCGTTTCCTTCGCCCCACGGTGAACTTTTTGTTGAAGCCATTTGGAATTTTCATTGTAAAGCGAAGAATTTTTTAAAAATCTGTTACAAAGTCATGGTAATGACATGTATACCGCGTTTATTCTATCGTGGGGCGTATCGATCATTTTTTCCCGATTGTCTGTTAAGATCAATTCATAAAAAGACATATAAAATTTGTTATCAAAATAACGTTAAAGTAAATATTACTTATTAGTATTATTGTATGGTGTTATATAATTTATATGACAAAGATTCTAAGTATAGTGTCGTATAATTTATACAATAAATTATACTACTACTTAATACTGTTTATTATTACTTAGTACATAAACGATAATACTAAAAATATTTGGAACAAAAAAGCTTTTAATTTAAATTAATCGCCAAAAAATAATACCTTAAAGTTAAATTGATTGCTTTGCTCTGTAATGCATCTTAAACTCTAGACACTTACAACAATAGTAAGACATAGAGCTCAGAAGTCAAATTATTAATCGTAATAGTATACACAGAAAGTAACCAAAAATCGGCACGGAACGTGTTAATTATTCGACCCGTGTTTATTCGACTTGTGTCATATTAGACGTTACGAATCCCTTTTTTCCCCATTCACCCTGTATATCGTGCAAAGTAACTTTTCGTCACCGTGTTTGGAGCGTGAGCTTCGAATGCTGCCGAATCCCGGTGGGTACGTGAAACCGTGAAGCTTCGTGGGTGAAAGCTTTTCCCAGCTACCTAAGGTAAAATTCACCGATAAACCGTAATTACAACGCTCCCTTTAACAGACGATTACATCGTTATTACGACGGAGCGGGCAAGCACAGCACCGGCGGCGTGCTACCGGCGTGATTCCAACTATCCGCCTGTTACGGATAACTTCGTGGAAGGATAATTACCGATGAAATAAACTAGGTGTAATTCGAGTGATTCCGGTTTAAGTAGCGGGCCCGTGAACTGGAAAATAGATGGCTGCCGGGCGTGGGCTAAGCTCGCCTCTCGATCTGCTCGCAATCGATGCACGAATAATTGGGAAATGAGAGGCGAGTCTTTATCGCGAGCGGAGGGCTTGAGAAATTAAATTCGCTTCTATCTCTCTATCTCTCTATCTCTCTCTCTCTCTCTCTCTCTCTCTCCGAACCCGGTGGACGCAGCGTTTTCTCTTGCCTGCGTTTATAAACGTAGGCGACGCTACCGGATGGCGTGGAATTATATTCATTAAGGAAATTGTGTTCAGGATGTAATTTGTTCGCGTTGTTGGCGATCGATCCAGCTTGGCGATGCGACCCCCTTTGATTCGCTAATCGCTCGCGTAGACTCGTGCGAATTTTTCAAGAGACGGAGCAGACTCCATGGCGCCGAATAGCAGAGTGTCGATTTGCCTCGAATTCTCGATAGAATCTTTCGTGCTGAAACGTGGTTGTTCTTTGAGACGGAATTAAATTATACGTTTCGGTAAGTGCACATTGCAGATACGAACTTGCCTGGACAAGTATTAATTGAACGGTATATGCGCGGTCAGAGTAGCAGGAAGATTAGGAACATTTCAATCGCGTGCATTGCACGCGTGTAATTTCTCGAATTTCTCAACTGAATTACACAGACACGCGATTAACCAAGTTTCCACGCGATATAGACACTCCGTTTGTCATAACAAACATTTCGATTCCTTTCATGAAATTATAGAATTTTGCCGGAAGACTCGACATTAACAAATAGAATCTGGTTCGCTCCGCTTTCTATAATAGTTATTTGTGGTAAAAGTTGAAACCTGCAAATGTATTTTTTTTTTTTTTTTTTTTTTTTAGCAAACGTACAACGCGGTTGCTGCAAATTTTCTTAAAATTTTTCATTAAAATATTTTATAGTGTTAATGAAGAATCACGTTTCTTCGATTTGTGAATCTGCGACTTTTGTTATTGGTGCTTCTCTTACGATTAGTTTATCCAGCTAAGCACAGTATTTAAACAAAATTCATCGATAGCGTAACTTTGCAAAACTTTTTACATGCCGTTGAGCTTGCTCTTTTCTCTTTTGAACAAAGTTCGTCTCTTTGGGGGAATTGTTGTACTATACAAAATCCACTTTTCATCCCCGATTATCAAACGTACCAACAGTTTTCTTGTAAAAATATGCACGCGGTCTGTGCGATTCCAGTTTCAATAGCATTTCCCATTTTCTCTAAACGTCCGTGCTCAGCTGATGGCTGTATGATATTTAAAATTACCGGCGTTTCTCGTCTCCTCTTTCAATCGTATAATTTTTGAATCGTATCGTCCTTCTCCTCGCATGGACGTCCGGAACGAATTTAACCTCTTGCGCTGGAATAACGTGCCACGCACGTCGAGAATTCTTTGTCCAAAAATTGCAATATCTTCTCAGTTTTAAGTATATTTAAGTATAATCCAGGCAAAACAGACAATAAATGTATTCTCGATCATTTTTATCCAGTTCAGAAAGAAAAAAAAAAGCGACGAATTATTGTGTGCGGTTTGGTCATTCGTTATGGTCCGCAATCAGTTGCCACCGCAGGTGGTCAATGACAGTATAAACAGTGTAAACCGATTGGAAAAGAAAAGATCTGTCGAAAATTGGCAGCATCGTTAAGTGATCGCAAACAAAGAAACTAAATCCTAAGAACAAACAGACAGTTGAAAGCAGTCCAATGCCTTTTCCACTCCTCGGTTTCGAGGTAGCTGGTTCAGTAGCTACCTAGAATACACCAGCGGCTAAAGGGAACCAGCAGGTTTCGATCGTTGAAACGGCTACAAAAGCCATTCGTCATCCTTGGTATCCGGCGAGTAAGGACCCGGCTGTCGATGAAATGCGTGTTTCCTGTTTGTTCGATCTCGCGATCGGTCGCACCGGCACGCAGCGCACGAACGATGGCACCACGTGGTACACGCGGACAGGAGAATCCGGTGATCGCGCTGTGGAAACTCGAGACGAGTCTCGTTATCCTCTTCGTCGGCTCGTTGTCGGGTTCAACCCTGCTGCTTCTTGCATCCTCGGCCTGACAACAGCCTCTAAACACACGGCGGAGGCGTGTGTGCACGGGCCTGGCATCGAATTTCGATTCCGCTGGTCGATTGCGTATACGCCCGAGCACTCGAACTCCCGGCGGTTCGAGTTTCTCGAGGACCTCTCGTTATTTACTGTCATCCGATTCGGCTACTCCCTGGAGCCCTACTCGAGGCAGCTCGGGGCAAGGACGAGCTTGTTCGAGAGCACGGTCTCGGAAAGAAGGAAGCGGTAGTAAGGAAGAGAAAGAATCAGCGAGAGGATGAACCGTCCCATCCGAGAGGAGCAGAAAAAGCTCTTTGAGCCGGGGCTACCCATGGAAAATTAGATCCGGCCGGACAAAGCGACTCGAATCCGTGGCGACCGTGGAACAACCGAACGCACACAGAGATTTACGTTCCTTTGGCGATCGGTTGGCTCGTGAGTTTATCTTGCGTCTGGATCTCTGTTGCGTCCGTGTGCGCGTAATATCGAGGAAATACGGACGAGCCAACAACAGATTGGACCAGCGCGATTTTTTCGCGACGAGAAGACGATTTTTATTATATAATCTCCTGCGCTGGAATCACGTGCCACGCACGTCGAGAATTTTTTGTATCAAAATTATAATACTGTCTCGGTTGTAAGTATATCTAAGTAAAACAAAATAGGCAAAACAAATAATAAATTTATTGCTTTTCAATAATTTCTATCCAGCGATATCGTATCGACTTCAAAAAGAAAGCGACCAATTATTGTACACGGTTTGGTCACTCGTTATGGTTCGCAATCAGTTGTCAGCGCAAGTGGTTAATCTCTTGCGCAGGAATCACGTGCCACGCACGTCGAGAATTTTTTGTACCAAAGTTATAATATTGTCTCAGTTGTAAGTATAAGTTCTAAGTAAAACAAAGTAGACAAAACAAATAATAAATTTATTACTTCTCAATAATTTGTATCCAGCGATATCGTACCGATGAGTTCAAAAGGAAAGCGAATTATTGTACACGGTTTGGTCACTCGTTACGGTCCGCAATTAGTTGCCAGCGCAAGTAATTAAATTGCAATTTTCCTCGGGGTTAAAGTAAAAGTCGTTCGAATCGAGGAAACTTCGGCTCTTTGGAGAACCAGCGGATAGGATTCGTGCGATTTTTCGGCGTAACAGAGTACGAGACGATTTTCTTTTTTATTAAATTGCAATTTTTCTCGCGGTTAAGTAAAAGGAGAACTCGAGTTGTCTTTGCAAATTCAAACGGTCTCGCGATAAACCTTCGGGGAATTATTCAAATCGCTCGTGATTTGAATTGACTTGAGAATTTCGATAAATCATGCATTCGCGTGACGCGCTACCAACGAATGTCTTATCCATAACTTTCGATCAGATGACGTCCGTGATGTTTTTTTTTTCTTTTTCAAACGAATATTTAAACTGTTAATTGGCCGGTAATTCATTCCGAAGGTAGACACGACTCTGTTGAAGCCTCGTCGAAATATTCACCGCTGCCGCTCGAATAACACGACAGAAGAAAAGGGAAGGGAAGGTAGTTGGCGTTCCCTTAACCTCTTGCCACGCACGTCGAGAATTTTTTCTCCCAAATTGCAACATTTTCTCAGTTTTATGTATATTATTATGTATATTTTATGTTTTATGTATATTATTATGTATATTATTATGTAACCCAGACAAAACAAATGACAAGTTTATTACTTCTTAATAATTTCTATCCGGTGATGCAGTAACGGTTATCGGTTATTATAATTAATCTGCAGTTGTAATTTTAGTTATGTTTAAATATAACAGATGGCCTGTTTGTTGATCATAGAAATATGATAAAATGTGAATGCGATGCGAGAACTCCAATATAGCGCTTTTCTTTTTTAAAAAAAGACCAGAGTCGTGAGAGAGAACGTTAAAAGAGAACTGTTAAAAAGTATCAATTGTGTTGTTAAAAAGATTCGAGTTTGAGTTGTTAATTCGCGTTGTTTTGAAGTAATTTGTCTTGATTAACTATTTGTTGGTCTATTTATCATTATTTATAACAGGTTCGAAAGAAAATGCAAGCGACGAATTATTGTATACGGTTTACGGTCACTCGTTACGGTCCGCGCAACCAGTTGCCAGCGCAGGTGGGTTAAGATTCAATCGGCGGGCACGTCGAACGAAATAATCATATCCCGGCCGGATTTCAATGCGTTCATCCCCCTTCCGCGCCACCGTCGGCAAAAGGAGCAGCTCTTATCCCTGCCTGTCGCCGGGCGAGAGGCAGAGAGGCATTACCCGCGTAATAGCGATCTGAAAAGCCGAGTACACTCGTTGCCGGTTTACCAGGTTTCCTAACAGTAATTTATCGGCTCCCATAGCGGCGCGTGATGTACGATCCAGGACCACTCTTTCCTTCCTCCGCCAGATCGAAGATAAACGGCGTATTGTCTCGGTGCACGGCCGACTAGGAGGAATCGCGCTGGCCACGTAGCTGCTCGCTGAAGGAGGCAACGATCGTTGGTTGCTCGGCGCGCCCCGTATGCAGATATCGGACGTAGGTGTGTGTTGAGGCCATTATGCTCGCTCGAAAGACTTCTACCCGTGTGTATACGTGTGTGTGTGTGTGTCTACACGATGTGTTTCGCACACAATCTACCCGGCCTCCGTTATTATTCCACCGCGTCGCGTCGTCGTCCTCGTCGTCTCACAGAGGTTGGCGAGAAAAAGAAAAGACCACGGTGGACGGCCGCTGAGGGGGATGGTGGCCCATTGTCGCGACGAGAACGGAAATTTTACGATCGTTATCGGATCCTCCCGCGTGCACGGAACTTTCGAAACTGAGTAGTCACCCGGTCCCGTCGTGCTCGATAAAGCGTTAAGTAGTTGGCGTCGTACCTCCGGTGGCTGCAGCGAGGCAGTAGCCAACCCAACCGACCATCGTGCCGATACACGCTCCACCGGTCCATCTATCGCCGCGACCACGAGCCAAACTACCTATGTAACTGGCCGCGTTCTTCCATTATCTCCTCGCGCGACTTTTCACGCTCGTTCGCATCTTTTTTTTTTTTTCCTTTTTACATTCGGATCGTCCTTTGCCTCTGCGCACGTCTTTCGTCAACGATGCGTCTTCGATCGATTCTTAACAGTTTCTTTCTTCGTTTCTTGGCTTCGTATGAATATTGATGAACCTTCGAGTTAACCTTTCGGACCCGAAACACTGCGACACAGGCCGTCGCATTTACGAGCTCATGAATTTCCCGCGCTCGTAAATGAAACTCGCGTCAAACTCCTTATCGCCGTGCACGTTGCGCGAGCGTGCGAATTTTCGAATCGTTACGTCGAATGGAAATTATCGAGCCAGTTTCCTGCGTCTCGAGGACAAATTCATTACGCATTATCGTCATCAGATACGTTGGATAAGTAATTTTGTGGTAGCACGATGGAACATCTACTTGCTGGAATGCTCGAATCAAGGAGAAACTGGCGTAGCTACTCGCCGATAAGTTAAAACGTTGACGATTCAACGAAGAGGCAAGGCGGTCGGCGTTTGATGTACGAGGTAATATTAACCACTCGCGCTGGCAACTGATTGCGGACCATAACGAGTGACCGAAACCGTACACGATGACTCGTCGCTTTCCTTTTGAACTCGTCTGGTAGGATAGAGATTATCGAGAGGTAATAAATTTATTATTTGCTTTGCCTACTTTGTTTTACTTAAATATACTTGAAACTTTTTGAAAGAAAATATTTATACAATTTTGGAAGAAAAAATTCTCGACGTGCGTGGCACGTGATTCCAGCGCAAGAGGTTAAAACGAATAACTTGGATAACTCGACAATCGAAATGCTTTTTCAACGTATTTTTCAATTTTCACGTCGACGTCTTGACCAATTTAAGAGATACAATCTCGATTAATTCCATTCGAGCAAAGTGGCAATTACTCGCGAGCACAAATTAGCTAGAATCGCGTAATTTCGCAATTACACGTAACAACGGTGTCTGCGATAATTTCGAATTGAGTGAGAGATTCAAATTGTCCATCTGGAGAAATTAAATTAGGTTCATACGAGTTTACGTGAACATTGTTTTGATAGATTTGTTCAAATACATACGTGGTTTTTGATATTCGAGATAGATAAAGTCTAAACTAACAAAACTGACAAAAGAGTTAAATACCAACACGTTCCGTGCCGATTTTTGGTTACTTTTGTATACCCCATGCTACTACGATTAATAATTTTGCTTCTGAAGTATGTCTTACTATTTTTATAATTATCAAGAAAATCTAGAGTTTAAGATGCAATGAATTTAATTTCAAGGTATTGTTTTATGAAATAATTTTCTAACGATGTCAAAAACATTAATTGAAAATAAAAGATATTGTTCCAAATATTTTCAGTATTATCGTTTATGTACAATTTATTGTATACATTTTGAATCTTTGTTATATAAATTATACAATACTGAATAACTAATAATTACTTTAACGTTACTTTGATAACATATTTTATGGCGTCTTGTTATCAAATTGATCTTGACAGATAGTCGGCAAAAATGATTGTGATTTTATACACAACTTTATAACAAATTTTTAAAAAATTCTTCGCTTTACACGACACGGAACATTTAATAAAGCTCCGATCAATACTATTACGAGTCCACGCTTCTGAAAAAACTATCTCGACGCGCAACTATGGATAACAAATTAGACAGGACCTTGGGTTCAAAAGTTCGCCGAACTAGGAGCGTTAATTCGCGACAAATTATGAATGCGTTCGTCTTTAAACGTACGTCACCTCGATAGATATATATTTATTCAATATACCGCGACATATGTTGTACGACTTTTGACACGCTTTGACGAGCAAAGCTCGATTATTTCATCGTCGGCAGGAAGGCTGTTATCCAGCGCGGAGCAAACGCTCAAGGAATGAAACGACGATATTTCGCGTCGCGCGCCGGACCGGGTCGTCATTACTCTGAAATTTATCACGGAGGGCAGCGTAAACAGGTTGGAAAAGCGGGGGATCAATCGTGAGAATAGGAGAATCCAAACGCCCTCGTCGACAGTCGAGGGACGGGGATATTCTCCCCGGGATCGCGTAAATCCGATTACGAGGAAAGCAGCAGCCGCGTTATAAATTCCCGATGAAAGTCGACGTTAGGGAAAATACCGACCCTCCCTCGCCGACCGTCAGAAAGAACGCCACGGAAGTGCCGCTATTGGATGGCCAGCCGCCGCTCCAGCCACCGTGGAATTTATTTATTTGCTTAACGCGCCTTCTATGGACCGGCCACGGCGTCGCGTCGTTCGTTCGACCGGTCTGTGAATGAAAAACGAGACGGAGCGCGGGGCTGAGAATTGAGAAAGGGAGAGAGCGAGGTGCGAAAAGAGGGAATGGCGATCATATTCGAATGATAAAGAGGGTGGGCGAGAAAGGCAGAGGGTTGGACAATGAGAGGAAGAACGAGAACGAGGGGGATGATAGGAATTGGAGAGAAAAAGGAGGATAAATTAGTGAGCTTACACGCTCGGCAGCTTCCATTAGGCTAACGTAGCGAAGTATTATTAAGTCACCGGCCGTCTTCGATAGTTACGGACGACCTCCTGCGCTCGTGGATAATAATAACAGCGTCGGGCCGAGGACTGCGACGCAGACCCGGATAATAATAACACAATAGACCGTACGACGGGAAACCGAGGGAAAAAAAGCGGGGAGAATAGGCCCACAGGGATGATAGCCGTGACTGGGAAGGAGGAGGCTCGGAGAATCGTGGATAGGGACAAAGCTCCGGGATTCGAGCGAGCTTGTTTGCCAATTAAACGCTGCGACACAGGAGAAATCGAACTCGGCCGAGAAACCGAAGAAGAAGAACGGGGGACAACTTTGACAACTCGGGGAAAACGTGATTTATTTTCACGGTGTACCTGATCGATTTTTGCTCTCTCGCCTGTTTCTCGTTCTCTGCTCGATACTCTGAACTCTGAACTTTGAAGTGATCGGAATGGAAACTGGACTAGACTGAAGCGCGGGAGAATTGTTCGAAACTTTCAAATTTGAAATGTTCAAATCGTCGCGGGCGACAGAGAATATCACCCGGCTCAAAACACGGCGACGTTGTTCTCTCGTTTCACTTTCACCGTAACGAATGTCGTCTCGACCACCCTGCTAGTGCCAGCGTGAGGTCGTCTCTTAATAGAGCCAATAAACAAAACTGTTCTCCGCCTCTCTCTCTCTCTCTCTCTCTCTCTGCAGCCCACACCGCTTGTCACTGCACGCTCCAACACACGCGTATGTACGTATGCACGTAACTGACATTGAGACATCTTCGGTTTTCCCGAGCCCGGAAACCCAACCCTCTGCGCAAACGTTTCTCTCATACAACGTTAGAACAAGGGCAGAATATTTTCACCTTTTCAGAATTGCCATCGCCAGAATTTTACGAGTGTTAATTACCACGCTTGCTCGCCGCGAGAATTCGCGATCCAGATGGCCGAGAAATCTTTGGTCGTTCCCCCCGCGGCGGATTCCCATTAAATGCTCGTTTCGCGTAAACTACTCGACTTGACTTTGCCGCGCGAAGTTTTAAAGGCGCAAGGAACTCGGAGGAAATCGTAGAAATGTCGGCCGAAACATTTGGAAACGTTTGAAAGCGATACTTTGGTCTATGTAATCTGGTAATAATAAATGGACGAACAGCGATTGCTCGGAACATGTTATGTTTATTTAGAACATTGCACATACATGTGTACGTCGAGCGTTTAGAGTGTTTCTGAAAGTGGTGATTGTTTGAAAGTCGACGAACGGAATTCGCGGGGGCAGTGGCGAATTTATAAAGTCAATATTAACGCTAGAACCACCGACGATTAAAGTGTAATATTTATGTGAAAGAAATTGAAGTACAAGGTACAACAAAGAACGCAAGCTTCTATTTGTATATTTTATTAAACATGACTCGAGCATCTAAAAAACACACTGTTATAAATATATAGACTCTCCATAGAAAATTCACTATAAATAAAATATAAATAATTCACTATAAATAAAATATAAATAATTTCATATATGTATTAAATTCACTGTTATAAATGTATAGAATATTTTTAATACACTGTTTCAAATATATAGAATACAGTTTTTTTTTATAAAATTATAAATTCACTGCTACAAATATATGGAATTTCCATAGGAAATTATAAATTCACCGTTATAAATAATTTCATATAAATATATTAGATTCACTAAATAAATTTACAAATGTATTTTGTTCAACAAATCTCTTGAAATTTGCTCTAAAATAACTGTTCGTAGGGCACTTTCGGAGGCATTTTGTCATAATCAGTGTTAGCACTGAACTAATACTGGTTGGTCATCCAACTTGCTTCATCGTCTTACCAATTTTACCAGGAACCAATCTACTGAATAATTTAATAAATTTAACAACACCTGACGCGAGCAGTTCGATAAATGCACGATCGAATATTTTTCCTCAAAAAGGTAGTATCCTCAGTTTTCGCGCGAGACTTCGAACAAGCGGCGGTCAATTTCAACCGGAAAGCTGGCCGAGTCGCTCTCTCTCTCATCGTGTCATTCAGTCCAGCTAGCTAGAGTAGCGCGCGGGACAGAATTCCGCTCACCTGTGCCGCGCCTGTGTCTAAACAGAAAAGGAGCGGGAACCGTGGTATTCTTCTCACGATTCGAGCAGAGGGATCTAACGGGGACAGGATTCGTACCGGTGTGTAACGCAGCTTACCGCGCTGGAACTTATTACGCGCGCGCCTAATGATACGCTTGGATACCGAAGGGCATTGTCGTGGACGCGAGCTGGCCTCGGCGTGTGTAATTGGCCAGGCATGCTTTCCACGGTATTCAAATAGTCGTAAATGGATACGTAACTCCGGAGACTGGCAGCCTCGCGACGAGAATGTACCACGTGCACACGGGCGAGAAAACGGCCATTGTTACGTTGTACGGTATAATTAAAAAATTATACCGGAACTTTTATTCGAACAAGACAGGAACCTTCCACTGGGTAACTTATTCACGTCAAAATGTTGCGATACTGGCTGTAATACCCTGGCTGCAATACTGTACTGCACTAAACTGACTGACTGTGCATCCTTTTTGCCACGCTTGTGACATTCTTTTCGATGTGTACTTTGATTATTGGTGAAAGTACCTTAGGGCGACTTACATATGTCAATATTAAAATTTCTAGAAACTTTGTCGCGTTCTAAGTTAAATAATTACTGTTCAGTCGGTTAATTAACGTAAAAATGCTGCGATACTGATTCTTTTTCCCGATTTGTACTTGGCCAAAGAAAGTACCTTAGGCCAACTCATGCGTATGACCAACTCCTAAGCAACGTTGTTACGTTCCAACTATAATTAGAAAATTATACTGTACAATTTCATAGAGCTTCTATTATTCGAACAAGACAAGACTTACACTAGGTAACTTGTTGATGTATAAATGTTCCAATAGGTACCTGGCTATAACATATCGCTGCAGTACTGTACTACACTAATTATACTATACTGACTATGGATCCTTTTTGGATAAACCACGCTTATAATCATTTCCGAATTGTACTTTGGTCCCCGGTGAAACTGCTTTAGGACCGCTCGTACGTGAATAATTCTAAACACTGTAATTGAACAGTTTCCTTTGGAAAACTCGACCAAGGCCGATGTCTGGTATAATTCTCGTCGATTACAATGTTACGACTCGGCCCCGGAAGGTAACCAGCTTCGAGGCAAATTATTACGCGTCGCCGGAATTAACGCAAGGCACCGCTGACCGTGTAGTACACGTCCGAACAACCAGCTGAACGCACGAGGGCTTTGATATCAACATAATACACGCACGACAGTTCGTACACGCGTGCACGCCGACGTAGGCATAGTTTTTTCATTTCCGTGTGATCGCTCGATGTGAAATTGCAAATCGAAAAAAAAGAGAAAACAGGGAGAAAGAGTCCGGCTGATGTGATAGAGAATCCCCTCTCTCTCTCTGTCTCTCTCTGTCTTTCCTTTTTTTTTTTTTTTTTTTTTTTTTTATTTATTCCCAACACGGCTTTCAACCCCGTATCACTGCCACGGTATCATCGCTCGAGCGGTGATCGACGCGGCGGTTCACGACCGCGTCGCTCGCATGCAAAAACCATCGATGTGCCTAGTAGTCCGCCACGGAACTTTTAATTATGCATGCATGCGCGTCTGCGCGCAACCATGCGTTATAATACGGAATCGCGATGCGGAGGGTAGGGGGAGGGCGGGCGATTTAACGAGAAACCGGCCCCGATCGATAAACGATCGTCGAGGCATGTGCGCGGCGCGTGCACGCCTGCGAGATTTTCGCGTCGTAACGCGAGCAGGCCGCGAGGTTTGCACATACAACGAGCCGCGGCTCGCTGCAAATGAGTAATTATTCGGCACGCACGCTCGATCGCGTTAATCGCGGCCCCGCTTGCAGCTTATAATCTTTCGCGCTGCCGCGAAATATTATACGGGGTGTAAACTCTAGCCACGCAATTTTCTCGTAAGCTTGAATTCGCAGGAAAGTAGAGAAAAACGTTTCAAATGATACTCGTGTTGTCCAGATGATCGTGTTTTTTTTTCTTTTTTTTTTTTTTTTTTTGAAGAAACGAAACTGTAGTTCACACCCTACTCCCGCCGTTTCCTTAATTTCTTGCGCTGGGAATGACGTGCCACGCACGTCGAGAATTTTTTTTTGTCCCAGATTTGCAATATTTCCTCAGTTTTAAATATATTTAAGTATAACCCAGGCAAAAGTATAATTAATAATATAAAAATATAATTATTGAAGAATAAATAAGTATTATTCACAAAATATATTTATGTTAAACTACAGACGATATATTAGCAATTATATTAGTTATATATTCGTCGAAGCACACTGAAGAAAGAGACACGTGGAGCGTCCGTCCATCACACATACGTTATTCATCTGTTGAAACAAAAGATCATTGTCCGCGATCATCGATCACGACATCCACTTTTACAAACGCTTATTCCGCTGCATATTAATAGACGGCGACGCTCACATCATTATACAAATGAATTTCTCAACAGTTATAATGTAATTTTTTAGTGTAATATATAATTATAATTTAGTATAATATAATTTAGGCAAAAGTAAAATATAGTATAATATAATAAATTTATTACTTCGCAATAATTTCTATCCAGTGATCTCGTACCGACGAGTTCAAACAGAAAACGACGAATTATTCTATACGATTTGGTCACTCGTTATGGTCCGCAATCAGTTGCCAGCGCCAAGTGGTTAAACCTGGGTCCCTTAAATCTGGGCATTCTTCTTGCAAGCATTCGAAATGTTAGATAAATGTTTTAAAATTCGGAAAAACCAATAAATAACTTAATAAGCATTGGCAGTAAAGATTAAAAAGTTTTTGATCGTTAACGTATTAATTTGTTTGGATTCATCTTCAAATTTTTCAAAATGGAGTATACAGTACGTTCTTGTGCACTTTTGAATTTCCTATAGACACGTCCGCGAACTATGGAAGTCAAGTGTCGTAGAATTCTTTCAAAGTCCCATAAGCTTCCATGTTTTAAAATTCAAGCAATCTAGCGCGACAGATAACATTTCTAACACTAGAATTACCGACGATTCGAGCAAAAAATTCCCATCAGAGACACTGAAGTGAAAGAAATAGAGAAACTTTGTAATAACGCAATTTATACATCTCACGAAAAATTGTCTAAATCTTTACAAACACGTTGCTTCACGTCTGTGAAATTATAAATTGGTCATTTCAACCACTATAGGTAGTTTCTGTCTTTACTCTTTACTGTGCATTCTTTTTGGCAAAACGTCACCGTAAATCAAAATCCTCTTGATAAAAGCTGTGCGTTTCCTAATGTTTTATGCGTACGTACGCGCGTACTCGCAGTTAGATATACCTAAACACAACATATGATAAATCCACGAACCGTTTAGCTTTCGAAAAGCTAAACAGTCCGACAGTTACTTGTGCACACTGGACACTGAGAAATTTACGATCAATCGGGGCTCGAAGCTCGGTTAATACGCTGGTAACTAGCTGATTCAGCCAGCTGTTGGCCCCTAGAAAATCTGCGTCCGCGGCAAGAAACGATCAATTCCCACGTCGTAAAGACGAATTAACCGCTTGCCCATAATTTATTCATCGGCGACAAGAAACTCGTGGATCTCGGCTGGGGCAGGAGCGCAGGAGCGTTTGCAAAAACACGCGAATCGCGAGCCAGTTTCAGTCGCAGGCAGCCGCTCTCTCTATCTCTATCGTGGAGATAATACGCGAAGCGTGGCTCCGAGGGTCGGGCCATTAAGACGGTCGTAAAACAACCGTCTGGGGGAACAACGGGGGTTGAAGTTGTAACAGCCAGCTAACACCAACCGGGAGGATCCACCGCGTTTCTCGGATTTTACGCGCGACTCGCTCGTTGACTTTAACGCGCTCCTCCGATCCTTATAAAGAGAAAGGCAAAGAAACGCAACTGCGAGCCTGCGCGACGAGGACGAATGAACTGCCGGGAATGAACGACGAGAGAGAAAAACAACGTGGAAAAGGAGGTATTGCGGTATATCGGGAATTCGCGGCGGCGAAGGAACGAGCAATGCGACGAGAGCATTTACGTCCGTACGCGCAATTGCGCGAGGTGCAACACGTGGCAATGAACAGAGAAAGAGAGAGAGAGAGAGAGAGAGAGAGAGAGAGAGAGAGAGAGAGAGAGAGAGAGGAAGAGAAAATAAGCAAGAGCAGGTCCATGCGTGTACGAAGGGGTGGGGGGGCAGCATGATTGGCGGCAGTGTCGTCGCGGCTATAGCAACTGCGTCTAATTAGTCGGTCGGCCGCGCGCGGAATTGAATTTCAATCGTCGTAATTCGCTGATTCGCCTCGTGCGTGCCGACGCAGCGAACGATCGCGTAGCGAAACGGGCTGGCCCGTACGTATATACGTAAGTACGAGTATATACGTAGGGACGATCGACGAACAACGAAGAACGATAGAGAAAATGAGAAGAAAAAAGACGTCTATTGTACGGTGCAAGGGAGAAACAACGCGACGACGACGACGACGACGACGACGACGACTATAAAGAAGAAGAAGCGACTGACTCTCGGTTTGCCGGGAGGCCTTTTATGGTCCTCGGGTACGGATCGTTACAGTCGCAATTGCGCTACGCAGGGGCCTGTTGCGCGATGCAGCGCGCTCGTGATCGCGAGCCTCGGCTAATTAAACGTCGACGAGCGTTAACGATACGCCGCGCGGTCGTAAAAGATCGTGGAATCTCAATGCGTGTCACGGCTGTTGCGCTCGCGAGATCGATCGATCGATCGATCGATCGGAACAGCCTTCGGTGAGCCGAGGAGGCTTGTCTGCTGCGCGCGTACCTGTACGCACGGGTTGGATGGTGTACGTAAGCGCGTGCACGCACGTGCTATAAAGCGTTTGACGACGCGTCGACGTTGATTCGATACCCGCTGAAATATGACGGTTGTCGGCGTTTTCGTTTTTACTGGCGCGCGACCTCTCGCGCGCTCTCGTCGGCGATACGCGTCCATCGCCTGGTAATCGAGCCGCTTGTAAAAAGATCGACTGCTATCTCGATTAAATTCCTCGTATCCCTATGGCAACGTTCAACGCAGCCAGGCTGTTCAGACTCGTTGCGAGGCACGGGCCGATGGATTCGAGACGCGTGTTAAGCGTCGAATCCATCGGCGCGTTTTGTTTTTCGATGTTTGCTACGCCCGCGACGGAGAATATCGGTATCCAAAGATGCGGAGGAAATCTACCCTGCGCCGTACGTTCCTCGCAGGAAGGCAATCACGAGGTTCAAGGCACCGCCTTTCCCTTCGTAAAGTTTCCTCTTCGCCTTATATTTCGCTTTGACATCAAGTTCCTGTCGATACGTTACGTTCAATTTCTCGCTTTATTTTTATTTCTCGAATTTTGCTGGAACAACACTTGTACCTTTGAGAGGATTTCTGACGAAAATGAGCGTTCTTTTCTTCCGAGCACGTCTTTTTATATTTTGCAAATCGAAGGGATGACCAACTACTGGGAATTTGTCCAACGAATAACTGTTCGTGGAGCACTTTCAAAGATTTATTACTGACTAACAATCAGTGTTAGCACTGAACTAATATCATCAGACCTGTTTGGTTGTTTGACGATTTTTCGAATAATCGCTTCTTCTCACGTTTTAGACGTTACTGTTATTTATCCCGATAAATTCGCAGTTAGCGCGCCTTTCGTTCCCCGTAAAAGTTTCACTCCGGTATTAAGAGCCTGATAACCACCCGTAACGACGAAGTACACGCGCCGGACCCCGTGGACTGGACGGACCCACCGGAGTTTAGACCGATCCAAGCGTTCGAGCATTCAATTGCAGGAATTTTTCGCATGCTTAATCCCAATGTACAGCTAACGATAAGGTGCATGTTTCGTTTAAAGCCACCTGTCGAAGAACCAAAATTGACAACTCGATTGGAGTTGGTTAACAAACAAACATACACCCTTATTAACCGGAATTGCATTCCTAATTACACGGATACAGAAGCAAGAGCTGAAAGAGGGAAACCGCCCCGATGCAATATCGATCGACGCTGGCCCGTTCGAATAACTCGATCGCTTCAACATAACGTTCGAACATAAACCTAACCTGTCGTAGTTTACGATAAACGTTATTAATTTTATTCCGATCCTCGTTTACCGTCTTTTGAGAGCCCAGTGGTCGCAAAAAAATGTTCAATGTATACTAACGAATAGGAGCTGGCGAATTACTCGCAAATCGATGGACAGCGAGCGTTGCACGATTTTACACTGACTTCACAGCGATTAATTCAATTAACTCAGTGCCTAAGCATAGTCGTAAATCTGCTCGCTGCCCAGTCTACAATCCATGTTATTATCCCTGGCGTCGTTATATCCAGCCAATATCGTTTCGCGCTCTTCCTTATCTAGCCATCGGCAGGTCATTTTCGTTTCGGAACCACGCGTTGATCGGGAGAACCGTACAATCTCTCTCCTTCTCACGTACCCACGTATACACGCGCACGCGAAGGAGAGAGAAAGAGAGAGAGAGAGAGAGAGAGAGAGAGAGAGAGAGTAAACGAGGGGGGAGAGAACCCCTCGCAACAAAGATCAGGAACCTAATCTGGGCAACAGGAGTGGCAAAGGCAGCAGCAGCAGCAACAGCGTTAGGGGTGGTTTCACCGGGACGGGTCTGTGGATGGATTTATTTAAGGGCGTGTATTCAGCAGGAGATACAATGGCGAAACGACATCGGGGCGAAGGCGGGCGAGAGGAGAGGCGGTCGTGCATCGGGGTCGTTCCCGTACCGGGAGGTTTATAGCCGACATCTGCGGCCAGTTTTGACCCCCCGGCGTGACGAAACAGCGAATACCAGATAGGACCAGAGAAAGAGAGAGAGAGAGAGAGAGAGAGTGAGAGAGCCAAGCAGCAAGGGTAGTTTAAGGACGCTAACTGGACGAAGGGTGAGACTAACTGTGTCGTCTGTGTCGCTGTGTTGCTGCTTTCGACTGTTCTGTCGGACCACGGTAGAGAACATTCTCTACAGACAGGAGTACTAGCAACGGAGTCGGCTACGTGGTAAATCGACCGTTAAAAATCTTCCATGGGCTCCCGAGTGTAATTCTGTTAGCCGTTTGCTCGCGCGAACCGTGACGACCGTGACGAAATTCCCTTCGTCGCACACACACACACACACACACATACACACATACACCCAAAAAGAGGGTTAGTGATCGTCGCCGCCTTCGTCGAAAGTTGTACTACGTAGTCTCGTAGTCTGTGACGCCTGTACCGCGCCGGTTTCCCTTTTTCCTCGAGTGCGCGCGTATAAACGCCACGACCTGCCCATTCGTTTTCCTGGCCGAGCACCCTGACTTCCGTTCGACGTGTGAAAGGAGTGTTTTCCGCAAGGGGAGCCGCTCGCAAAGGAATTTCCAGGGCACGCCCGTAGATTTTATGCTTCGCTCGTCGTGGTTCACGCTCCCCTCCCTCCCCCCACCCTCCCGCCCTCTTTTCTCCACGTTTCGTTCTTCTCTCCCTTGTAATTCCTTCGTCAGTTTGGTCAAACGTCGTGCACATCCACGGACCACGGACCTTGAGCCTTTCCAGAAGCCTCCACGCTGATTAATTGCGAATGCAGAGAAACGACGCGTTGAAACTCGCGCTCTATCGGCTTGCTGTTATTTATGCCATTTGTCTGAACTTTGGACAAGTTCTATTTGCTCCTCAAGACGTTGAGACTACCGATTACTACATGCATCTGTTTGGTTCGTGAATGGAAAAGTGGAGTTGCAATCAATTTGGCTGAGACCGAGTGGGACAGAGGGTTAGTTTCAAAACGTTCTCGTACCCCTCGTTTGTCGAGAACGAAACGCGGCGCGGCCGTAAAAATTACAAAGGCGATACACCGCGGAATCGTAACGGGGAGGGGGAGGAGGCTTTTATTTCGCGTGTACCTTTTTCCGCGACTGCGGATAATAACGAGTAATAAGCTAAGTGAGCCCTGCAAAATTTTCGCTGCCATTCCCGCCGGAATAATGAACTCCTTCCTCACGTGTCGTTCTTAATAACGCCGCGTCTTACTCCACCATTTATACCGTAATTTTTCTTTCTCTGTATTGTTGGAACTGAAATTGCAGTGTAATTTCTCTCTCCTCCCCCTCCCCCTCGCCCACCCACTCTTCCGTCATCCACATGCCCGTACCTACTCTCACGAATATTTCTTTCTTTCTTCTCTTTTTTCCCCCTCTTCCTCCACCTCCACCTCCTTCCCTCTGGCTTTTTGTTTTCCGCTCTTTTTGTTAATCCACAACGGCGAACAAGGATACACTTTATTTCCCCGACAAAAGGTTTCAATTAAGGAACTGCGGCGCGGCCCCGCGCAGTTGAAAAATATCCTGGCCGGCTTGTGTTTAAAGCCCGTGTAACTTTGCAAATGTGCATTATGCGGCACTCGGTGAGCGCAACTCGGCGAACGCACTGTTGCACACCGAGAACACTATATTCGAGCACGCGTTACACGCCGTGACTACACGTGTATCACGTCCCGCGCGGCGCGCGGATATGGGCCAATGGCGTGGAGCGCAGGGGTGACGGTTATTTGATTACCGTATCCGTAACGATAACTCATCGACGCGGCAAAATCCAACAGAGAAGAACGGCCACGATCGCGAGCACGGCGCGACAGATCGTTGCTCTCGAAAGATCGTTGGGTGGAGTGTTCTCTTTCTTCTTTCAAACCTGCCACCTCGAAGGATTTATTCACCAGCGGAAACGAACGACCGAAAGACAAATAAGATACACGCTCGCGATGAAAAAACACGTCTTTTGGTTATGAACAAAGGCTGGATGATACGCTGGAAGAACGAGTCCACAAGAAAAACGGGCGGCGAAAGATAAAACGCTTTTCGAACGGTCCTTGCGATCGTGGTTTGGCGCGCGAGAAGAGAGAGAAAAAGATCTACACAAAGAAAGGAAAGGAACGAAAGAGGAAAGTGTAGGGGCAAAGTTGCGCGCACACAGACGAAGCCACTTTGGTTAGTGATTTAACGGCCAGAAGTTATTGGCAGTGCCAAATACGGCGTTTTGCCTGGTGGAAACCGGATCGTTATATCAAATAAAAGCGGGTTTTTGCGATAATTAACGAAATTGAAATTGCCAGGGACATTCCCACGCCAGTGCGCGCCACGGTTCGAAGGCCACGGACCGGGTCTGTAAAGCGGGTAATGCTTCGGATCAGGCTCATTAATTAATCCTCCTTCGTGGAAAAAAGAAATCGACCGGCCACCAGCCTGGCTGAGCTTCTCTCGCTCGGCGACGGGAGGGAAGCACGAAAAGAATAGGGGAGAATGGGGAAGAAGCGAGGCTCTGGCACACACAAGGGTCTTTCTCGGGTTACCTGGCCGGGGCCGGATCCATAAATACACTTCGCCGTGTTAATTCCGTGTGCCGAGCAAGGGGCCGAGCCACTACCGGTATTAACGAAGTCCACGACGCGCGGTTACACTATGGGGCCGGGCTTGGTGGGGATAATTTCGAGCCAACCCATCCCAAGTCGCCGGCAATTTGTCTCCGGGCGTTGGATAAAACGTCGACGGCGGTGTGTTATTTGTAATTTGGATAACGGTACGCCGCTGCCAGAACCGCGGAAGACATTTGTCAGCCGTGTGTGAGTGTGCCTGCTAGATTCGTTTTCGTGGCGAAGCCGCAACGCGATATTTTGCCAAAAGACCGAGCATCGTCCTTTATCGGCCCCTCCTTCTATTCGTTCGTTCTCTTCTTCTCTCTCTCTCTCTCTCTCTCTCTCTTCTTTTTTACTTTCTACCTTTTGTTCGTACGCGGTTTTTCGAGCTACTTACTACGACTCGTTCCAACTCCCCGCCGCCACGCTCCAGCGGTTCCCGTATTTTTAATTTCGCTCGTGATCTTTTTAAACGCACTCGCTAATTGTATCGGACGTGGTTAGCGAAATTAACACGACGTTGCTGGCAATTACGAGGTAATCGTCCGTTTTCAATTTTTTTTTTTTTTTGGTCTTCTCTTCCCTTTGGTCAAATATTGGCCCATTGTTTCTTCCACGAAACGATGGTTAGCTCACGAGGAGAAATTCTAGGAGAATTCTTCGCGGTTCGTTTGAACGTTCGATCTATCGTTATTACGGATCGACTTGAACAACGCGTGTTGGTATACCGAGAATTGCTCCGGATTTTTGGTTATAAAGATTGTACATCGGAGCGTGTTGTGTCATGTTACTCGGCCGATAACATCGATTTCGCTCGTTGATTTCGATTTACACGAACCGACAGGCCCGCGCACACGCTGGGTAGAAATAAAACGAAAAGTATAGAAGCCAGACGTTCTCGATCCTTCAATTTCCCCCGTAATTAATAAACGTGATTAATATTTTTATCTTGTCGGCCGGCCGATTGATCGATACTTGCCCCGATATACAAATTGCACGTTATTAGCGGCCATTCGACGTTCAATTATTTCGGAGATCCGTTCGGTGTGCCTCTTTCAAATATATTTAATGGCCAGCCCGCAGCGCTCGATCATCCTCGCAAATCCTCTTCAACTTGGCGAGACGTACGTACTCTCATTCAAGCAGAAGTCAAGCTCTTAGATCTTTCGCTCTCTCGTGGCGGCGGATGAAGTGGACGTTGGTCCAGAGAAGAGGCGGTTGCCCAATGCACTCAGCCAATTATAATTAATTAAACCAGCTTCTCGACGAGTTTTCCCCGGCGATTTTCCGAGCAGGAAATTCTCGCGTATCGGCGGCTACAAATAGAAGTACCGGTCAAAGTAACATTTACATTATGGCCGACGATTTCTTTCGCTTCGTGGGCTACTTCATCGTCGTGGTTACAGATCGCGATACAGACGCGTAAGAATGAGCACACCTGTTTCCTATCTGTACGCAAATTATCACGTTCATTAGACGACGCAATCTCGCGGGTACGTTGTCAGTGAAATCTTTCGGCAGTAACAGAGGTTATAACCGCGTCCTTACAAACGCGTCTATATACACACGTCAGAGAGAGGTAAAAATAAAAATCTTTCTTTTATTTTTTTTTTTTTTTTTTTTTTTTTTTTTTTTTTCTGACAATACGTAAAACGATTTTCGAGAGTCGAATCGACGAAATAAACTGGCTTCCTTAGCGATAGAGCTTGGTAGCAGCGTCGTGGAAGAGAGGCCAGTATTCTTCGTGCGGTTGACGAGGTCGCCGTGGGTTGAGAGCACCGGCGCGGTTAGCCGCGACGACCGCAGCGACTGGTTCTGCCGCCTGCTGGCGTCTCCCTCACCCTCGCATTTCGCCGCGTACGCCCGTCTCTCTCTCGCTCCAGTTGGCTTCGTCTCTTTCCTTTCTTCACCCTTTCGATCTCTCCTCTTTACTCTCCGTAGCTGAGCGCGTCCACGGTCGTTCGGTGAGCACCGAGCCGCACCGAGGACACGTATCCACCGAGCGAACACGGGCGAACACGCAAACCGGCTGCGGCAGGCGGCAGGCAAGGCGGCTCCGCATAAACCGCAGCCGACCAAGCGCGACCGACAGCTTCGCCAACACTCCACGGCACTGCCTTATATTCCTTCTTCGCCCCGTGGAACAAGATAAAGAGCGACGCGACCAGCCGGGAACCGAGTTAGAACGGGACGGAGGAAGGAAGGAAAACGGTAAAACGAGAGTGGCCGGGCTTAGGAGGGTTGGAGGGGCTCGCGTTTCTGTGCATCGGCAGAAAAAGTTCATGGCTGGCGATAAACAGAACTACCGTCGTATCGTCACTAGCACGGCACGTCACGTATTTATTTCATTAGAAGGGTCCTGCACCACCGCCTCCGTTGTGTGCGAAGCGAGAGGAGGCCCGGTGGCAGAGAAAGAAGGGAAGAAAGAAAGAAAGAAAGAAAGAAAGAGCAAGAGAGAAGGAGAGGGGAGAAATTGTGCGGAGTGCTATTCTGTACATATGTATGTATATATCCCATCCCGCGTTCCGCGAAGCATGACAATGGGGTTTTCTAATCCTCCTTTGGATTAAGGGTCGAAAGCAGGGCTCGGTGCACAGTGGCGGCAGGGCGAAAGAGCTCCAGGTAATGGGATCGACGTTTCGTTATGTTACTTTTCCATTCTCATCCTCGGCCTCTATCCTCGACATCCCTCCTTCTTGGCTGCCCCACACAACCACGTCTGCGCCAGAGCCTTTGGTGTGTCTCGGTTCGTAGGATCCATCCCACAGAGCTCTCCTCCTTCCTACCCGGTCCGTGTTTTTCCTCATGTAGCCCCCTATTTTTCATGTTTCGCTGCGGCTTCGCGTAGCACCTTCATTCCGTATAGGAACATCCGTGGGGCTCGAACAACAATCCGCGCGGATCTGACGTACCGGCGTCAATTCAAAAAGTTTCGTTCTCATTGGCCGAGGTCGCGCTTTCATTCGACTCTTTGCGGCCGTTGGATCACACGGTGGGGCCAGCTGGCCGTCGATTGGCCAAGTCACGGCCAGACGCGTTTTGGTTGGTCGAGGCGGCACTGACAGTCCGCGCGGAGCAGTTCCTTTACGAAGCGAGCGGACGATAGCGGCAATCAAGTAGGAAACTGCTTGGGACTGTGTGCTGCGCGATATTCACATAGGGGCACCCCTTGCCACACGCATAGGATCGTACTCGCTACACACGGATACTCGAACACAATCGCGTTGGACGCGCGTGTATATATTCCATCCATAGTTTGCGATCACGCTCTTACTCTGCTCTCTCTCCCTCTCTCTCTCTCTCTCTCTCTCTATCTATCTATCTATCTTTCTCTTTCTCTCCCTCGCTCTTTCCCTCTTTCTCCGTTACTCTCACTTTATAGAGGCACGTTGCAGGGGTTGGGAAAACGGGTGGAGGCGCCATATTTGTGGTGGTGTGGGAAGTGAGGGAAATCACGAGTGGCGAGAGAGGCAGCCAGTCGGCGGCCAGTTGAGAGAGCACGGGAAAAGAGACAAGAGTGCGGGAGAGTGAGAGAGAAAGAGAGAGAGAGAAACGAGAGAGAGGAGAGAGAGAGAGAGAGAGCGAGAAAGAGAGAGTTTATGCGGACATCCGTGTCAGCCCGGTGACGGCCATTTTGCGAAAAACTTTCGATTTGTTTGCACACGCTGAGTGAACCGAGAGAAGCAACTAATACCTACGCGTATGCATGGCACGCCGTGTTCCGCGCCCTGTCCTCTCGTTTATTCGATCGTATCTGCGGGACCGAAAACTTTCGAGGCTTCCAGTCTTCGTGCTTCAACTTGCAAAAATTGCCGGACTTGTACACCAACGGAATACGCGATATCGCCCACGGGCTAACGATGTATCTTTCTCAATTGTATCTGTTAAACCGAAGCCATCGGTCGACAAAGATAATGGAGCCACAGCGGCAAGCCAATGTATAGGTGTATATGTGAAAAAAAGTATTCCGAGAACCGTGCGTTCCCTTAGTCATTGCATCGCGTACCGTGAGATTGATACTCCGAATTGTCTAGATTCCAAAGGTAGTTGAATGATGTAGTCGACAAATATTATTTGCACACACTCGTTAACCGCGGGTATCAGCGATAATGGCATCGCAGGAATGGAAAAAAACGAACGTAATCAACGTTGATAAACGAGCACCGTTGAATCATCTTTCATTAATACAGAAATAGTATAGTGGCTGGCATAAAATTTCACAACGTCGACATAATGTGAAAAAAACGCTGTCATTAAAATAATTCATAGATAGCGGAAGACGAGAGAGAACGAGGGAACAAAGAGGCGAAGAGAGAGAGAGAGAGATAGAGAGAGAGAGAGAGAGAGAGAAGACTAGAGGGACAGAGCAAACATATCACGTTGATCATGTACATAATAGAATCGATGTATATTGTTCGATTGCGCCATGCTTAACGCGAATATAACCGTTCATTTGAAACCCGATTAATTACGGTCAACTAAAACGGCCCTAAAGCTATGGCTGGGTCACTCATCGCGTCAACGGCGTACCGATATCATGATGGACGTATTCGTGCCTCATCGTTGGCCGATAAAACGGATTAAGTATACGATAGAAACGACAGGTGCTACGAAATAGAGAGTGCCAGAAAGCAAAAAGCAAGAGAGAGAGAGAGAGAGAGAGAGGGGGGAGAGAGAGAGAGAGAGTGAGAGAACGTACCGATGTTTTAACGAGCCGTGATTTTCGTGCTCGCCTTTTCGAGACCCTTACGTAACGCGACTTAATTGTGAAGGAGCTATCGCGCCGGTTAATACGAGCGTCGAGAACGAGGAGAGACATTCGAGGGGGTGCTTGGCGGGTTTAACTGTGGAGTAACGGCCTGCCAGAGTGGGGAAAGATTGCTATGGAGGGGATACTATCCCCACCACTTACTCGTCCATCAGTCGCTCCGAGGCCGTTGTAGAGAGTGGTTTGTTCTTGTTGTCTGTCTGTGCGTTCGTTTCGTGCTTCGCTTTCACGTTACATCCGCCGGTTTTCGTTCGACCGACGTTTTAATTCCCAGACGTGCGGCCCTGGTCGATGCCAAAAAAGTTCCGTATATCGCGTAACAACGGGATAGACGTGTGCGTGCTAGTGTTGGTAAACTTAACCTCAAAGTGTGGCGGCGGGCCACCGTTGCGTCGTAAACAAGCAAAGTGTAGTGTCTCTGTGTGATGGTGTTCTTTCATTGAGGAAGTGAAGTCATTGATCCGGAGGGAGTAGAAGCAGTTTCTCTTCTTTCGTTCGATCGGGAAGAAAAAAAGAGTTCTACTTGGTATATTCTTAACGCGTTTCTCGCCCTGTTTTACCGACCGGATAAAGGGCACGCCACGCTCTCCGTGCCCAACGGGATTCTTCGTGGCGTCGGCGTCACGCTTAACCTCAATGAACGTAGAAGGCGGTCGAAATAAGTGGTGACACGAGTAGTTATTGTCCGAGAAGGTGAAGTTACACGTTGCCGACGAGAATGCGGTAGTGGCGAATGGCAAACACACCGATGGATCATCTTTGTGCGTCCGAGGCGAGGACCTTCTTAAACGAATCGCATCGACAGAACCGCGGACAGAGCCGTCTTAAGGGTTGCTCGTCCTTGTAGCCCACGCGGGCGATTTGAATCAGGGTGTTTCTTTTCGTCGTTGTCGTCGTCGTCGTCGTTGTTGTGTCGTTGTGGTTACTCGTCGTCATTGGTGTGCCGTGACATGAAGTATATCGCTTACGTGTTTTGAGAACACATAAACCAGTGTTTGTATTTTCGATCAGTTTGAAACTAGAGAGAAAACATGTATCCTAGTGCTGGAATCAACGCTGCTGCTGTGGCTGCCGCTGCCGCTGCTAGGCATCCGGTAAGTAAACCGTTCGTTTCATCGATTTTGCGTACCTCATTTTTCGTCGTTCGTTTTTTTTCGCGTACGTACGCGTATGTGTTTTTCAGTCAGTTTGCGTGCACACACTTCCACTCTTGTCGTACCGTTTTGCACGTCAAAGATAATTCTGTTAACTGAATAACGAAGTGGGCTACCGTACTGTTTTCCTCTATTTGCCAGAGAAACCTTCCGTAGTCATGATTCTCGTCGCGTTACGCCTTTGTTACGCGGTTTAAACGATTTGTACCTCGTAAGGCGAGCCCGCGCACAGCTCAGGCACTTGGCTCGAGTTTCACGTGTACGGAGTTGCGCGTACTGCGCGCGATTCCGATCACGTTCAGTGGCGTAGAAACCAGTTGTAACGCCTTTCCACGATCGGTCCTCGATCAGATTACGAATTCCCTCGCGTTGAAATTTTTCGCGAACCCGCGACAGCCGATTATGGAACGGGATCGCGGTCGCTGTATTACACCCGTGGTGCACGAGGGAGCGGCGTGTTGGTCACGTCAAAACATTTCCCCGATCGAAATAGAAACGGCGGCCGATCCGCGTTGATCGGACACGCGATAATAATATCGATCTCTGACGCGGTTTCTTCGCGCGCCTCAGCTCGCTGCCACTGATGCGGTCACGTGCGTCGCACCGCACACGTTTATCATGGTACGTTCATACGTTGTACGTATAGGTTATGTACGTGTCGGATGCACGTGCCTTTCAGGAATATGCGCGCGCGCGCGCGAGTGTGTGTGTGTGTGTGTGTGTGTGTGTGTGTGTGTGTGTGTGTGTGCGCGCGCGCGCGCGCGCGTGTACTATATCTTGGGCGCATATATACATGTAACACCCTGCAGACTCGTTTCGAGATTTCGAGATATCGGTCCACGGCAAGATCGTGTTTTGCGCGCGCGGCTTCGGGTCTCGTCACGAATTCGAGGTTAGCCGTGGACCGTGTAAAAGTTGTTTCGTCTCGCTGGGCTATTGATCCGTGAATCGAAGATCCATGGAATCGGTTACACTCTCTACACGAGACTCCTTTTTCTTCACGTGTCCTCACTTCGTGAATTCTTCGTGTCCGGTCTTTAATAGCCGAGACAGTTAAAGCGTCTCTCTCGTACGTACGTAACTATAACGATGTACAAGATCGGCGAAAATTGTGCTCGCGCGCGCGTATACGTGTACCGTGGAAGCATAGTTTCACGGCAGGTTTAGTCGGTGAAATTCTTGCCGGTCGATGAACAGGATATTATAAATGAATGCCGGGGGAATGAAAAACGAAATAGCGTGACTTTGCGCGAGCTCGTTGAACGCGGGCTAGGCGCGCGATATGTTCATCGCATTTATTCCAGCGGGACGACGTGGGAGCACGGAGACAACGTGGTTGTGAATGCGATTAAACGCGCGAGCATGCGCATTAACGGCCGGCCGACGCGATGTTTTCGCGTTTAGGGTGTCACGCGGCGACGTAACAGCGAGCGGGCGCTCGCGCGCGTTCGTCGAGGAAAAATTACATCATTCACCGCGTTGCCATTATATCTGCCACGGCGTCGATAATCATAGTAATTAGAGGCGAAAGCAAAAAAAAGTCAGCCATTACCTTGTATTATAACGGTGTGTTGTCGGATGGAAAGGGACCCCTCTCTCGGATAGAATAATGAAAGCTTCATCTGGCCCATCCCTAATAACAGGCGTTACACCGGATGCGGCCTGGCGATATTGTAGCACGTGGTGAACAGCGGGGGAAAAAGAGGGCGAGAAACGACGGGGAACGAAACGAGAACGGACAAAGGAAAGAAAAAGAACAGGCTCTGCGGGACGTTGAGGGCGGGGAGGGGGAAAACAGTGCTGGCGAAAAGAGTCGAGGCTGTCCCTCGAAAAGGCGGCGACAATGTTGCGGAAAAAAGGTGGCTGCTTGCTCTGTGTCGAGTGTCGTGAAGAAGCAGAGAAAAAAAAGAAAGAAAGAAAGAGGGATTGCGTGAGAGCGAAAAGGGGACAAAAGATATAGTTGATTCGCTCTTTTACACACGCAAGAGGGAAGAAAATGCGCGTCGATGACGAAATACTGGTGGATATACGGTATTAGGCGAGCATAACCTTCTCTGTAAACCGTTGTGTACGCTCGCGACGGGCCCTGATTCGAGGTAAATATTGATGCGTTTAATCGGCCCGTTTGCCTCGACGCTTCTGTGTGAACGCGGTTCGATGCGTGCACAGCTGAAAAAACTTTTGAAAACTCGGTGAAATCGAATATGCGATACGTGTATTTTTTTTTCTCTCTCGCCCTCTTCTTTTTTTCTATATGGATCAAACGAAATATATACGTGCAAATAACACGATCGAATTTCACGAAGCAAACAAAGACATTTGACTCGACGAGCGAAGCGAGTGCGTTTTTTGTAAGCAATGCGGGAGGATAATCGTTCCGATTTGAAGCTTCGGAGCCGTTCTATGCCACGCTGCACACGCCACGGGGTAATGCGTTTTTGGTGCCGGGACACGCGAGCACGGGCGGAATCGAGTTGCGCTGTCGGCACGGAAATACGGAATCACGAGCGATATCTTGAGCGTCACGTCCTCCAGTATGCTGATGCGCTCGGTAAATTTCACGCATTATACCCCCATTATACGTTTCCTGGCCGTACGGAGTGGAATCGCGATCCTCGTGCTCCCGTTCGCGGTAATTACACGCCGCTGCTTCTTGTTCACCGGTGGGCAAAGAGCTGGAATGGCGTGGGGAGGGAATGCCGGTTGTTTTAATTATTGCCTCGTTCTACGGCTGGCCGCGTCATTGCTTTACGTTTATACCTGCTCTTCATCGTACCATACATATTTGTACGTGCACGCCCTTTCTCTCCTTTTCGTTTCACTTTGTCAGTGATTTTTCACGCACGTAGAGAGAGAGAGAGAGAGAGAGAGAGAGAGAGAGAGAGAGATTCTATCGTTGACTCGATATACCTCTGCGCGTTTTGCCCGTTGATACAATTACTCAGGTCGAACGAACGCGACGACCGGAAAAAATCGTTTCACGCGACCTACTGTATCGCGTGGAGGGAGAGAGCGTGCGTCTGACTGGGTTCGATGGAGTATAGCCAAATTGTATATTCTCCTATAACGTTTATTCGGCACCTGGGGCGCGTATTGCTTTCCCCTCCGGCTGCCAGGGCGTCTATGACGCGACATATTGTCTGTTCCATTACTCTCTGAACTGGCGCCCCTCGAGATTCACTTGCGCCACCCGAGCTGCTCTCGGGTCTGTTATTCTGCAGAGAATACGCCGGCACGACCGTAGAAATCTTGTCGATAAAAAGGAAAGAACGTTGTGTACGTACTGATAGAGAGAGGAGGGGAAGGGAGAGGCGTATCGAAGTACCGTAAAACAAAGGGTAAAAAAGCAACGAGAGAGAGAGAGAGAGAGAAAGAGAGAGAAGAAGAATAACGCAGACAGCTCGTTTCCGATAAGAACTTTCAGAGAAAGAGAGAGAGCGTAAAAAGACGATTCTCCTCGTCGATACGACGAGAATCGTACTGTGTTAAGGTTCACGGAACGGATACCGATAAAACGATTTGATTTGCTCGTGCACGCTCGTCTAGTTTTCTCTTCAGTAAGGCCGAGATAATTAAATGGACGAACGTCCCTTTATCGCCGGCTTCCCGTTTATAATTGCTATTTGTAAGAGTTTTTAATGGGTCCCTCGACTCGGGGTCGAGCCGTAGCCCGGCAGCCAGAGGGAATACAGGGGTTTGAACTCTCGGAGAAGTAGCTTATTACGTTAAATGGTTTTCTTTCCGATATTGGAGGCGAATTAATCAGCCAAGATGGAGAGCCGCGGATCTTCTCCTTGCTTTCTCACTTCGTCAGATGAAAAAAGAAAGAAGAAAACTGACGAGAGAGAGAGAGAGAGGAGAGGAAAGAAAGGGAAGGTCAGACACGGGAGAGACAGTTTTAGCTTGGCTTTGGCTGCAGGTGCTCGGAGGGGGAACGTAAATCCGGCAGGAAGGGGAGGGTGAGAGAGTGAAAGCTATAGCCGAGCGAAAGAGGCGAACGACTGCAACCGGGGAAGCATCCCTCGTTTTCTGCCGAAATAATCCCCTGACTGGCGCAACAATGGCCAGAAACGAACCCCCGAGCGTGAAGCGTAATACCCGGAGTCCTCAGGGTGCCATAAATTGGTCCACTGGGAGTGCAAAGGAGAAGAGGAGAGCCGCGCCGAGTGCTTTACCTATGGACCCCTTGTGGTTACTTTGCCATCCCTCTGGTCCCGTCTTCTGTTTCAACAAGGGACATCCTACTCGAGAAATCCCACAGCGAAACCTCGTTTTCTTCCTTTATTGCTTTACAATCGTTCTCGTGCGCGAGAACGTTCCCGTTGCGGAACCATCCTCCGATCGTCTGCACGTCGAACGTTTCGTAACTTGCAAATTCGTTTACGCGGGATGATCTGTCGCGAATTGACAATGGCAACGAGGAGCAGAAATTTCTCGATCGAGTTGCGTCTCGTTTCGTGATTTTAAAATGCTCGTAATGGCATCGTTGGGAAAGCGTAGCAATTTGGAGTGAAATTATCTGTCGTTGCTCCTCTAAATTCAAATAATCCAACGCGAAACCCAACCATGGCGAGGGGGGGGGGGGAGAGTATCGTTTGAGGGTTAAATCAGATTTGTTTGCAGTGTGTTTTACGGCAGTGGTGGTAGCGACGTCGCGGGTGCTTACACGCACAGAAAAAGGGTTGGGGTCTTTTCTTTCGCGTTTCGGCGAGACATTCGTGGCCCGTCTGTTTGTCTTCCGGCAACGCTTTTCAGGCAAATTATTTATCTTGCGACCGTGCCCCACTACAGATAGCCATGCTCTGGCTGTGGCTGTGGCTCTGGCAAAGCCAGGAGGGTTCGTTCTATCTTCGTCGAGCTTTCTCAGACACTGTCCGTTTTAACCGAGCTACAAGGGTTCCGTCGAGTGTTCGGAACATAATCCATTGTGCAGGGGCGATTGTGTTTACGTCTGCATGCGTTTTCGAGTGGAATGGAACTCGGGCTTCCACCGAGGAGAGACGACCGAGCCCTCTTCTCTGTTCCCCGTGCTCGTTTAAATAACTCTCGAATTACCTGCACCATCTTTCGCTCCTTCTCTCTTTTTCTCTCTCCCCCTCTCTCTTTTTTTTGTACCCTTTCGAAAGAAGAGATCTCCCGTTTCGTACATGGCCCGGGCCAGCCTCGTTCCAGTATTTATTCCACCATCGTTTCACCGTTGCTTCATCTTTCACTCCTGGGAAGCGCCTTCTACTAGTACGTATGTATTAACCACCGGCGATAAAGTGGTTGGCGAAGTGGCGATTCCCGTTCGAGTAGCACGGTTTCGAAGGCTCGTTAAACGAGTACGTATTTCCATTGAAGATTCACCTCTCCGTAGTTCCTTTCGTAATAGGTACATAATTGCTACGTCCTGTTGCTCCGGATCTTCGCTGGTTCTTCGTCGTGTTTACGCCCGTCGACGGTTTATCATTATCGCGCGCGACGTCTGTCTCGTTCGATCTTAATTACTCATAACGCGCACGATTACGATAATCGACCATGCGATGGATTACACGTGCAATTAACCGGATTCGCGTCGCTAATAGCTTCTTGCTCGGTGGCTGGCAAAAAAGGAGCGGAAAGAGCGAAGAGGAAGGGTAGGGGGAGGGAGAGAGAGGGAGAGACTCGTTCGGTGTACCGCGCGCTCGCAATTTTCACGGTTCGTTAGTCACGGCTTTATAGATCGACCTATCCTTTCGAAGGAAAGAAAAAGAAGAAAAAAAAAAAAAAAAAAGAAGAAAAAGAAAGAAAAGAGGGAAAAAGAGCGTCGCGCGCGTTTCTATGCGGTACGTAGGCAATTGCCCACGGTACGCCTATATCCATCGATATGCACGTACACTCGCGCGTCGATACTTGTGCATCGTCGACGAAGATCGCGCGCACACGCGAGCGTTTCTCGGGAGGAATGTGCGAGTACATAAGTATTTCGTGCACGTTCGCTTCGAATAATGCGTGCAGGCACTTGGCAAGGAGCGATGAATACCGTGGCTCACTACTCCGCGCGTACACACGTACGCACATGCACGCGCGCGCGTGTGTGTATGCACGTTATGCATGTATGCAGCGCGATAAATACGCCTAACCGCTTTGTAAACCTCGCTGGAAGGCGGATAGGGGCGGAGGGGGGAGGGAGAGAAAAAGAAAGTCCGAGGAAGCCTCTTCAAGTCCCCTCGGACCTGCTCGTACAGGAGAATGGCACTAATTGGCATTAGGCTTGGCAGTTTGTCGTGTTTCCCCCCTCTTTGCGCGCCAGTGTGCGCGTTGCTCCCGGCTCTGCTACATCACGCTGCCGCACACACCGGAGCATTCCGCGTTTCCATGACTCCTCTTTCGTGACTGCAGACATTTCTCTCTCTCTTTGCCTCTTCCCCTCCCCTCTCCCCCCTCCTTCCGCCGCCCCTTTCTGCCCCGCGTGTAAAATTGCTCGCGGGCCTCTTTTCTCTCTCTCTCTCTCTCTCTCTCTCCGCAAGTCTCTCTGCAATCGGCCACATACGTACGATACGATAGTATGTATGTATTACTTATCGCTGTTGGCGGCACGCACGGATCTCTAATATCGAAACGCGTATTCACGATTGCGCGCCGCGCTCCCCCTCGCCCGCTTTTTCGTCCTTTAATCTGCCGCTTTGGGACTCTGTAATTTCTCACCACGGGGGGTTATTATCCTCCACGGACGTGGACGTCACGAAAAAAATGCCACGGCCTTCATAGACGAATCGGTACGTGATCCGAGAGGAGAGCCTCCGCAACAGGAGATTGCTCCGGTGACTCATTCGCCGAGTGCTGTGCTCTCTCCATCGTATTTATTTGCATTGCGGGTCCGATCACTCGTGGCGTTTTCACGGTTTTCTTCTCCGACGACAATCTCCGGGAATTTTCAATCGTTGCAGGCTCGTCTGTATCTAGGATGGTTTGGAGCAAGAGCGAAGCAATTTAGGAATATGTCTGTGCACGTGTTCTAGAGCAATACTAAAACTGTACGCACGTTTGTTGACACACGAAAGTCGAAAAGAACGTGTACTCTCGTTCGCAATATTTTCAGAAACTTATCGCTATGAAACCTTTTAATGAATCGTCTAACACGTTGAGTGCCGAGGCAGTTATGCGAAAATATCTAAAAAAAAAAGCTCTAAATGTAGAGTTTGAGAAATATATATCTTCTCTTTTTCTTGAGAGTTTGTAATTTACTCCAAAGAAAACACACCTTACAACAATAAAACAACAACAAATCAACTTTATTCGTATTAAAAATATACAAAAGTAACGAAGTTAAAGAACAATGCAGAGACTTGCAGTTAGTTAAATGAGTTTTCAATTCAAATGCGTTTATATACAGGGTGTTTCGTAACTTGTGGGATTTGTTCACTTCGGGAGCTAATTGTACGCCTAGAAATAATGAAGAAAAAGTCATATAAATATATGTCCTATCAGTCTTCGTTTATGAGATATCATGAATTTTCTGTTTTCATTACTTTCACAAAAGATGCTCGAAATGATCAGCTTGCATTTGAAGACAAGCCTGCACGCGTCTTGTCATTCATCTGGTTACTCTCTCTATCATTCCTGGTGTTTCTCGAATTTGTCTTGCTCTACTCTATTTCGTAGTATTTCAGCATTTTCAATCGATGTTGCGTATACAATAGATTTTAAATGTCCCTACAAATGAAAATCTAATGGATTTAAATCTGGAAAACGAGCAGGCCATGCAACAGGACCTCCACGACCAATCCATTTATTTGCAAAGTGTCGATTTAAAAATTGCCTAGCCACTCGGCTAAAAT